>NC_063056.1:7798419-7920681 GCF_018812025.1 Megalobrama amblycephala
ATGCGCGTCCATACCATCTTCTTCTTTATAATTTTGAGCAAATAGATCTTTATTAATTCATCCATACTCGCATTTTCTTTATAATTTTGAGCAAATAGATCTTTATTAGTTTATGCATATCCATACTCGCATTTTCTGCATATTTTGAGCAAATAGATCGTTAATAATTCATGCGCGTCCATACCATCTTCTTCTTTATAATTTTGAGCAAATAGATCTTTATTTAGCCTATTCATGCATACTCGCATTTTTTGCATAATTTTGAGCAAATAGATCGTTATTAATTTATGCACATCCATAGTCGCATTTTCAATTTTGAGCAAATATATTTTTATTAATGTATGCATATCCATTGTAGCATTTTCTGCATAATTTTGAGCAAATAGATCTTTAATAATTCATGCGCATCCATACTATCTTCTTCTTTATAATTTTGAGCAAATAGATAATTATTAAAGAAGAAAATAGTATGGACATGCATTAATTATCAAAGATCCATCAAAAATATGCAGAAAATGCGAGTATGGATGTGCATAAATTAATAACGATCTATTTGCTGAAATGTGGCTTTCGTATGGCAGTTTATATCACGGCCTTAAGTCTGTCTGCTTTAAAGCATTCTCTGTGACGGCCATGATATGAATAGTTGTGTGCATTGTTCTTTTTGCCAAGTTAAAAAAATAAATAAATAAGGCTGATACAGTAAAAAGTGATCAAAATGTGGCTTTCGTTAGCGAAGTGCGTCATTTTTCAAGGACTTATGTCCATTTGTGGCATCCAAGAATCGCGCTGGGAAATGGGCTCAGTGTGCACTGTCATAATGCCACGTTTAATGGTTCATGAAAAAACATTGGTACAGTAAAAATGATGAAACTTTGTATTTCGTTAGGGCAGTAGGCCATATTTATATTTTCCCATGTAAAAGTACTGGAACTGTAAAATGTAGGCGTACTAAAATTTCATATTTCACAAGATCAAATGGCCCTTTATTAAACCACTTTGTCGGATTTAACGCATCCTTACAGGTGGCAGAGACATGCTTATTTTCTCCATTCAATTCTAACAGCGCTTATTGCGAGCAGAGCCATTTGACATAAAGCACTTTAGATATAAGGAAGGCACGTGTTTAATTAAAACGAATAATTAGCTGGATTCATCCTAGACGATCTGGTCTAAGAAAGCCAGATTTTGAGCAAATACAGCTGTATTAGTTCATGTGCATCCACTCTCATTTTCTCTTTAATTTTCATGGTCTTTATTAGTTTATGTGCATCCATACTCTGGCATTCTTCATAGGCAGTGACGCACAAATGAAGTAGGTTATAGTATACACAAACCGGAAATTGTAACGCGTGCGCACGACATAAGTTTCTCGTGCGCACGCGAAAGTATCTCGTGCGCACGCAATACATTTCTCGTGCGCACGCGAAAGTATCTCGTGCGCACGCGAAAGTATCTCGTGAGCACGCGAAAGTATCTCGTGCGCACGCGAAAGTTTCTCGTGAGCACGCGAAAGTATCTCGTGAGCACGCGAAAGTATCTCGTGCGCACGCAAAAGTTTCTCGTGAGCACGCGAAAGTATCTCGTGCGCACGCGAAAGTATCTCGTGAGCACGCGAAAGTATCTCGTGAGCACGCGAAACTCCGTCATTTTTTTATTTTTGCAAAGGTCCCTTTAGGGGCTCCGTAAGTTATTGATTAAACATTATGGATGTTTGATTGTAGCAAGCGATTTAAATGCCTGTAATGTTTATTTATATATTTTATTTTCTGTATTTGCAGTTTTACAGTAAAGAATAATAACCAAGAAAAGTACGCCTTGGGACTTTATTCTAAATGTTCACTATCTGTCTAATGGAGCACAGTCACATGCTATAAGGGCAGAATAACTTGAATTTGACTATATTCCCCAACGTCATCTCTCACTATCTTTGATCACAGGCAAGTGATTCTGTCCAGGAATTGTAAAATCAAAATGTTAAAAAAAAAAAAAAAAGGGGTTGGGTGTAGTTTTGGTTTGAACACTGGGGGGTTTAATGGGGTCACAGGGCATGCTCCCTCATGAGATTTATTTGTGCGCTTGTTTGTTTGTTTGTTTATTTTTGGAAAATAGTCTTTTGTGATTTCATCCACATGCAAAGTTGGTAAACCCTCTGGAGTCTGAGGCTGATTTGGGGCCTGGAGAAGTTTTGACATGCCCTGACATTTGTGCTTTTTTCAGTTGTTCATAAACATATTAATGGAAAAAGTGTCATTACACTGTATTCAGCACAAACTAGGCTACAATAATATGTGAGGAACATGTATGTACATGTTTGTGTTTTTGAAGGAATAACATTTATGCGTGGTTATTAAAAAAACAAAAAACTTAAGTCACTGAAATAAGGCCAAAAAAAGTATAGTAAATCTGTGTTTACAATACTTTAGGGTATTGGAGGTTGTAAACTAGAGTTTTTGCTTCAAAATTATGTAAAAATTATGCTGCCTACTCCTTCATATAAAACAATATATTGATTTAGTTTTTGTAAGACACTTTTTGCCAAGAAACACAGTATGCGTGGAGGCGTGAATCACCACTGAATAATGGGCCATTCTCACCTGAGAAGACAAAAGAATTGTATAGTAATGAGCTGAAATGACTTGCATATTAATAAGGCATTTCAGTCAGGTAGGCTGTGAAAAAAACCTTCTGTGATGTCTCAAGCTCATCATGATATATGAAACATACAGAAAAAATATTATTACAATATAAAGTAATGGTTTTATATTATACTTTAAAATATAATGTATTTCTGTGATGCAAAGAGTCTGAATATAGGCTTTTAGTTTAAAAGCATGCACATTTGGAGAAATATTGGATTCTCATATGCTTATGTCAATTTTCTATACAGAGGAGTTATATTTATTTAATATTCATTGTCATTACTATGAGCGCTGGTGTTTTCAATTCATCCTTGAAGTCGGAGGGCGCTCTCTGTGCATTTTTAGTCCACAAATTCATCTAAAAGAAGAAGAGGCTATTCCATGAATGGAGTTTCCAATTCATACTGCAGCCGGAGGGCACTAAAGAAACAAAAACTCATCTAAAATTCATCTATAGAAGAAAAGAAAACAGGAACTAACTGCATGTCTTCTAGAGCTCGCTAACCATGACTTTTACATCCAGATAAACACTTTTCAAGACAATAAATACACGATTGAGACGATGAATGCATGTATTGCCTCTGAATTTGCGTCTGAATAGCGCTGGCTCCGTGGGCGTGGCCGCATTAGCGGATAATGAGCTGAATCACGGACTTCTGACATGGCTCTCTTTTCATACAGATTACATAAACACAGAAGGTTTGTTTTCGATTTGACTTACATTATTTAAAACCTGACATCTTAACATTTTTTTAGACATAAGTTTAATTTTTCTGTGATTAGTATTCACTAAGTTACAGTTCATTTTCTGAGAACTATCAGATTGGACTTCGTTCAGAGGGAGAGGAGAAATCACGCATCATGTTAGTTTTCTTTATATTACAAAAAGCACAACATTGTGTTTTTACTCTGAGTGTATACAAATAAAAGAAGATATTCTATAGTTTCAATTGATATATTACTTATGTCTTTGTGACAAAAAATGACGGAGTATTTTAAGTCTGTTTTGCTGCAATGTGAAAAAAAATCTGCAAATGCGCCGGCACGTTTTCAGACCTCAGAGTGTTAATAACATAACTGCAAGTACAAACCGGATTCCAAAAAAGTTGGGACACTGTACAAATTGTGAATAAAAAAGGAATGCAATAATTTACAAATTTCATAAACTTATATTTTATTCACAATAGAATATAGATAACATATCAAATGTTGAAAGTGAGACATTTTGAAATGTCATGCCAAATATTGGCTCATTTTGGATTTCATGAGAGCTATACATTCCAAAATAGTTGGGACAGGTAGCAATAAGAGGCCGGAAAAGTTAAATGTACATATAAGGAACAGCTGGAGGACCAATTTGCAACTTATTAGGTCAATTGGCAACATGATTGGGTATAAAAAGAGCCTCTCAGAGTGGCAGTGTCTCTCAGAAGTCAAGATGGGCAGAGGATCACCAATCCCCCCAATGCTGCGGCGAAAAATAGTGGAGCAATATCAGATAGGAGTTTCTCAGAGAAAAATTGCAAAGAGTTTGAAGTTATCATCATCTACAGTGCATAATATCATCCAAAGTTTCAGAGAATCTGGAACAATCTCTGTGCATAAGGGTCAAGGCCGGAAAACCATAGTGGATGCCCGTGATCTTCGGCCCCTTAGACGGCACTGCATCACATACAGGAATGCTACTGTAATGGAAATCACAAGATGGGCTCAGGAATACTTCCAGAAAACATTGCCGGTGAACACAATCCACTGTGCCATTCGCCGTTGCCGGCTAAAACTCTATAGGTCAAAAATGAAGCCATATCTAAACATGATCCAGAAGCGCAGGCGTTTTCTCTGGGCCAAGGCTCATTTAAAATGAACTGTGGCAAAGTGGAAAACTGTTCTGTGGTCAGACAAATCAAAATTTGAAGTTCACCATGTCATCCGGCTAAAGAGGACAAGGACAACCCAAGTTGTTATCAGCGCTCAGTTCAGAAGCCTGCATCTCTGATGGTATGGGGTTGCATGAGTGTGTGGGGCATGGGCAGCTTACATATCTGGAAAGGCACCATCAATGCTGAAAGGTATATCCAAGTTCTAGAACAACATATGCTCCCATCCAGACATTGTCTCTTTCAGGGAAGACCTTGAATTTTCCAACATGACAATGCCAGACCACATACTGCATCAATTACAACATCATGGCTGCGTAGAAGAAAGATCCAGGTACTGAAATGGCCAGCCTGCAGTCCAGATCTTTCACCCATAGAAAACATTTGGCGCATCATAAAGAGGAAGATGCGACAAAGAAGACCTAAGACAGTTGAGCAACTAGAAGCCTGTATTAGACAAGAATGGGACAACATTTCTATTCCTAAACTTGAGCAACTTGTCTCCTCAGCCACACAGTGGTAAACATGGCCTTGTCCCAACTTTTTTGAGATGTGTTGATGCCATGAAATTTAAATGTATATAAAAAATATTACCGCACACTCAACTTGCGAATAGTTTATAGTTACCAACGTTTCGGCAAAAAGCCTTTGTCAAGGTATAATTTCACTCCAAGTGGAAAGAGCATAAATAGACAATCAACAGGTGTCACGGTTCATGGGTTCACTTACTCGCCCTCGTGTGGTTGTGGTGTGTGTTGCACTAAGTGAGTGATTGTGTGGGCGTCACAATCGCGTTTTACTTGCACTTGGATCCTCTCTCCGTGTTCATTTCCTGACAACAGGTTTCTCTCTGCAACCTAACACGTTCTCTTCTGAGGAGTCTAAAGTAGCGTTGGTTATGACGTTATTGACTGGACGAGCGGCGTTATGGGGAACGGCGGTGTGGGAAAACAACCATCCATGCTGCTCCTCATTCCAGTCCCTGTCGCAGGAGATGAGGCGAGTGTTCGACCGTTCGGTGGCGGGACGGGAGGCTGCTCGCAAGCTCGCGGACCTGCGGCAGGGAGTTCGACCTGTTTCCGACTACGCCATTGAGTTCCGCACCCTGGCAGCGGAGTGTAAATGGAACGAGGAGGCGCAGTTGGATGTGTTCCTGCATGGGCTGGCCGACCGTGTTCAACAAGAGATTTATTCACTGGATCTACCCACCACTCTTAACGGACTGATTGAGTTCGCGCTGCGAGTGGATGGCCGTTTGCACGAACGCGCTGAACACAGGAAGCCTGTAGCGCGTCTCGAGGAGCTGGTTGCCGTGGGGATCAGCGGAGAGAACACGGTCGGTCCCCCGTTCGATCCTGAGCCCATGCAGGTGGGGAGAGCTCACCGGAGGAGAAAAGGACTTTGTTTATACTGTGGTGGAGCTGGACATTTTCTTAAGGACTGCCCAGTAAAGGACAGAAGTCCGGCAGTAGGACCGAGGTTACTGTCGGGCGGTCTAGCCGTGGATAAATCCTCATCTGCGACGCTCCTCCCGGTGAGACTGCAGTGGGTATCGGGACATCACATCTGCCGGGCTCTGGACGACTCGGGCGCTGAGGGAAGCATTATGAACTGGGATCTGGCAACACGATTGCACATTCCTATTCGCCCTCTGGATCGTGCCATATCTGTTTTCGCTCTCAACGGACAGAAATTACCCACCATCACACACGACACGGAGTCCATAACCGTCATCATTTCCGGTAATCATACTGAACTGCTGTCATTTTACCTCTCCAGATCTGTTCATCATCCCATCGTCCTGGGGCACCCATGGCTGATGAAACACAAGCCCAGTATAGAGTGGGGCCAGGGATCCGTGGCGGAGTGGAGTCAGCACTGTCATGCGTCTTGTTTGTTGTCTGCTTGTTCTTCTGTGTCTCGTTCTGTGTTGCAGGAGGAGTCGGTAAACCTGTCAAACGTGCCCCAGGAGTACCTCGACCTGAAGGAAGTGTTCAGTAAGTCCTGGGCTGCTTCTCTCCCTCCGCATCGTCCCTATGACTGTGCCGTAGACTTAGTTCCAGGGTCTTCTCCGCATAAAGGCAAGTTATATTCACTTTCTAATCCAGAAAGGGAGGTCATGGAGAAATATATTTCTGATTCTCTGGCAGCTGGGATCATCCGCCCTTCCTCGTCACCCGCGGGGGCAGGTTTTTTTTTCGTGGGTAAGAAGGATGGGTCCCTGCGGCTGTGCATTGATTACAGAGGACTGAACAACATCACTGTAAAGAATACTTATCCTTTGCCGTTGATGTCTTCTGCCTTTGAACGGCTGCAGGGCGCATCTCTATTCACGAAATTGGACCTGCGCAACGCTTATCATTTGGTTCGCATTAGGGAGGGGGATGAGTGGAAGACGGCTTTTAACACCCCTAGAGGGCACTTTGAGTACTTGGTTATGCCCTTCGGCCTTTCCAACTCGCCCGCCGTCTTCCAAGCACTCGTCAATGACGTGTTGAGAGACATGGTCGATCAGTTCATATATGTCTACCTGGACGACATACTGATATTTTCTTCTTCTCTCCAGGAACATGTGCAACACGTCAGACGAGTGCTCCAGAGGCTGTAAGAGAATGGGCTTTTTGTCAAGGCGGAGAAGTGCGTTTTTCATGCACAGTCAGTTCCATTTTTGGGGTACATTGTATCGTCCGAGGGGGTGCGCATGGATCCTGACAAGGTTAAGGCTGTGGTGGATTGGCCAATTCCAGATTCCTGCAAGGCCCTGCAGAGGTTTTTGGGATTCGCCAATTTTTACCGGCGTTTTATTCGCAATTTCAGCCAACTAGCCGCTCCTCTGACTGCCTTGACCTCCCCCGCAACGGCGTTCAGGTGGTCGGATGCAGCTGAGGCTGCATTCTCCAACCTCAAAAGCCGCTTCGTTTCGGCTCCCATTCTTGTCGCCCCTGATCCTTCACGTCAGTTTGTGGTGGAGGTTGATGCGTCAGAGGTGGGGGTAGGTGCAGTTCTATCCCAGCGCTCCGCGGCGGATGATAAGATGCATCCTTGCGCGTTTTTGTCACATCATTTAACTGCTGCCGAACGCAATTACGACATTGGTAACAGGGAGCTGCTGGCGGTCAAATTAGCTTTGGAAGAGTGGCGTCACTGGTTGGAGGGTTCGGGGGTACCTTTCATCGCCTGGACTGATCATAAGAACCTTGAATATATCAGATCCGCTAAACGACTCAACTCGAGGCAGGCTCGGTGGGCTCTGTTTTTCGGTCGTTTTGATCTTACCGTCCCGGGTCCAAAAATATCAAGCCCGATCTCGCGTTTTTGATCGTTCCGAGCGCCCGTCCACTCCCGAGTGTATTCTTCCTGAGAGACTCATTGTCTCTTCACTCACATGGGAGGTCGAGTCGAAGGTCCGCACGGCCTTAGAAGGGGTAACGCCTCCGCCCGGGTGCCCACCGAGTCGGTTATTTGTGCCAGAGGGGTTACGTTCAGACATTATCCGATGGGGCCACGATTCCAATCTGGCTTGTCATCCAGGGGTTAGTCGTACCAATTTTTTGGTCAAACAACGATTCTAGTGGCCCTGCATGGCTCGCGATGTTCACAATTTTGTTTTGGCTTGCTCTGTCTGCGCTCGTGGTAAGACTTCCAATCGTTCCCCTGATGGACTCCTTCAACCGCTGTCTGTCCCTTCGAGACCCTGGTCCCACATAGCGCTAGATTTCGTCACAGGCCTCCCTCCTTCACAGGGCAATACGGTGATTTTGACCGTAGTGGACCGGTTCTCGAAGACGGCACATTTCATCCCCTTGCCCAAATTACCCACTGCCAAGGAGACAGCGGTTACTGTCATTAATCACGTCTTCCGTATCCATGGCCTCCCAGTAGACGTGGTTTCTGACAGGGGATCCCAATTCACCTCCAAATTCTGGAAGGAGTTTTGTCGTTTACAGGGGGCGACTGTTAGTTTGTCATCTGGGTTCCATCCCCAGACGAACGGGCAAGCTGAGAGAGCCAACCAGGATTTGGAGAGAATGTTGCGATGTCGGGTTGCTCAGAATCCTTCCTCCTGGAGTCAGCAGCTTCCTTGGGTGGAGTACGCGCACAACTCGTTACCAGTGTCGGCTACGGGCCTGTCGCCTTTTAAGTGTAGTCTAGGTTACCAGCCACCTGCCTTTCCCAGTCTGGAATCCGAAGTCGCGGTCCCCTCCGCTCACGCCTTCGTCCAGAGGTGTCGTCACACGTGGAGAAGAGCCCGAGAGACTCTTCTTCAGGTGGGAGCGCGCACCAAGACCCAGGCCGATCGCCACCGGCTGAAGCCTCCCGTATACGTCGTTGGTCAAAAAGTGTAGCTTTCATCCAAGAACATTCCGCTCCGCTCCGTGAGTAACAAGTTAGCACCCAAATTTATTGGCCCGTTTACGGTCACCAAAGTTCTTAGCCTGTCCGCCTCAAATTGCCACCAGCGTACCGCAGAATTCATCCCATTTTTCACGTGTCTAAAATTAAACCTGTTTTTCATTCTAACATTAATCCGCCGGTTCCGGTTCCTCCCCCACCGCGACTCGTAGATGGGGAACCTACTTATTCGGTCCGTCGTATCTTGGACGCTAGGCGGAGGGGACGCGGATTCCAGTACTTGGTGGACTGGGAAGGTTACGGTCCGGAGGAGAGGAGTTGGGTTCCTGCCAGGGACATCCTGGACCACTCTCTTATTGATGATTACAATCGACAGGTAGGCTCTCCTGGGAGCGCCAGGAGGCGCTCGTAGGAGAGGGGGTACTGTCACGGTTCATGGGTTCACTTACTCGCCCTTGTGTGGTTGTGGTGTGTGTTGCACTGAGTGAGTGATTGTGTGGGCGTCACCCACCTGTCTGATTGTGATGTGCTGCCAGCCGTGTCTTGTTCAGTGTTTGCTATTTAATGTGTGTGTCTACATGGTGTCTTTGTCAGTTCGTTTCAGGCTGTCCAGGTGTCGTGTGTTCCGTGTTTCACTTCCCGTTTCCTGGGTTTCTGGACTATCATCTTGTGCCCGCGTCGGGGGGGATTATATGAACTGTCGTCTTGTGCCCGCGTCTGGGTTGGATTATCCTTGGTTTCTGATACCGCTGCAGCCCTGCGCCACCGTGTTCATCTGCCACTGCACGCCATTGCTTCAGCACGCCTCAGTCACTGCAACGACTGCCCATTTGGAGTGAAGTTATTGTACAGTGTATTCTGTCAATAAATATTGTTTTACTTGCACTTGGATCCTCTCTCCGTGTTCATTTTCTGACAACAGGTGCATACAATTAATACAATGCTTGTATTTTTTTTTTTTTTTTTTTCAATATTTAAATGCTTGCTCGGACTTTTTAACGTTTACAGTGGATTTTGACTTGAATAGAATCAGCTTTCTGGATTTGTGGATAATCAAAGAAGGTAACTACCTTTATACAGATCTTTTCAGAAAACCAACAGCTCGTAATACTCTTCTGAGAGCTGATTCTTATCATTCTTTACCTTTGAAGAATAGTTTACCATATAGTCAAATGTGTCGGGTAAAGAGAATTTGCAGTAAACCAGATGATCTTAATAGAAATTTTAATATCTTAAAAGATTTGTTTCACTGTAATCAACAAACATTGGCACATTCTGAAAACTGACAAGAGTCTTAAATCTTTTCAGGACCCTCCTCTCACGGTGTTCAGGCGTGGACGTAATTTGAAAGATCATCTGGTGAGATCGTATCTGCCGCCTTCACCTGTCACAACACAGACTATATTAACACCAATTTCGGAAGGTAACTATCGATGTGGTACATGTAGCCAATGCAGTCATACTTACCGATGCACCTCTTTTAAACATCCACACACTGGGAAACCTATCCCTATTAAAGGTATAATAAGCTGCAAAACTAAATCGGTTATTTACCTTATAACATGCCCATGCAACAGCTCGCGAGTTGAAAACGTGTATTGCTGAACATCGTAGCACAATTCGCTGTAGAAACATGAATTATCCATTGGCTGCACATTTTGTCGAATTTAATCATCCCATTTCCTCTTTACGTTATATAGGTATTGAACGAGTGTCTCTACCGACGAGAGGAGGTGATCTTGATTGTATCTTACGTGAAGCCTATTGGATATATAAATTAAGGACTCTTATTCCTTACGGTCTGAATGTTGAATTCGATCTAAGCTGTTTTCTATAAGTGTTTCTTCTACTTTTTATTGTTGGTGATGTTTTCTATTGTTGACGTGTATTTATTCTTGTCATGTATATTGGACAGTTTTTTAGAATACTTAATTAATTGATTGTATATTTGATTGGGATTAATTGTATGCACCTGTTGATTGTCTATTTATGCTCTTTCCACTTGGAGTGAAATTATACCTTGACAAAAGGCTTTTTGCCGAAACGTTAGTAAATAAACTATTCGCAAGTTGAGTGTGCGGTCATATTTTTTATATACATTTGAATTTATCTCTCCTGGCCGGCACCTCAGACGGTAGTGCGTTTGTTTCCTTTTTCTAAAATGAAATTTAAAATCAACTTATTTTCCTCTTAAAATTCTACATTTTCTCAGTTTAAACAGTTGATATGTCATAAAAATTGTATCTTAATTTTAATCAATGTTTTATCAACAAATTAATTGGATTTAATAAATAAGAAGTAAATATAGCAGACAAAATCCTGACATGGAGGCGCGTCTTATAGGCTAAATAAACCGAAACTGCGTGTGGGCTGCTTGACTCGCAGATGGGAAATATATCTATTTAAAGCGTGAAATGTCTACTTTTAAACTAAATAATTCAAAATTAAAATAAATAGGCTACTGTAGTAATGTTCAAAGTTCGTGGGGAAGGTAGAGGACAAGGGTCGGCTTTTGACTGCTGACTGAGCTTTATTTAGTGTATATGAAAAATGTCCAACAAAAGTCTGTGCACCGCACAACAACGAAAATAAACAATCCACAACAGGGCTTCACTCCAGAACGATATAAACAATCCACAATAGGGCTTCTCTCCAGTGCTGTTGTCGTGCTCAGTGTCTCAGTCAGCAGTCCCTCTCTCTCTCGCACACTCCTGCTTCTCCTGGCGTTTTATCCTGTCTCCGCGCCAATTACTGGAATGAGAAACAGGTGTTCTTAATTTACATTTAACCCACTCGCTTACCACGCGTCTCCCGACACCCGACACTCTCTCCAGTTGCAGACTTCGCTGAACCACGCCCCCCTCGCCACATACCCCCACCGCCCGACTGAGGCCGGGGAGCCATCCGGCCTGCAGCCCCCCCCGCTCAGTCACGGGACTGAGACAAGGGAACCGCACGGTGGCAGATTACTCCATAGAGTTTCGGACGCTGGCGGCTGAGTGCAAATGGAACGAGGAGGCGCAGTGGGACGTCTTCCTGCATGGGTTGGCCGACCGTGTCCAACGAGAGATTTACGTCTTGGATTTACCTCAGAGTCTTAATGGTCTGATTGATCTGTCCCTACGGGTGGATACCCGCCTCAATCGATTGGAGAATCTTCCTCGTCCTGACCTCGGACTTCGGAGTGCAGAAGCACGAGGAATCCACGCAGGTGACACGGTCGGTCCCACCTACGATCCAGAACCCATGCAGGTAGGGAGGGCTCGGCTTTCCCGGGAGGAGAGAGAGAGGCAGAGATCCCAAGGACTTTGTATTTACTGCGAAGGGGCTGGACATTTCCTGAACTCGTGTCCAGTAAAAGATCGAGCCCGATAGTAAAAATGAGGCTACTATCGGGTGGGGTCTCCGCCGAAAAGTCCTCACCATCCACTCTCCTTCTGGTAAGACTGAGATGGGCCACTCACTCACTGGACTGTCAAGCTTTACTGGATTCCGGAGCAGAGGGCAATTTCATTGACACACAGTTCACGCAAAGGTTTCATCTACCCATCATCCCTCTCACCCGGCAGATTTCCGTCAACGCACTCAATGGACAAGACCTTCCCAACATTTCCTTCACCACCGAATCTGTTACTCTTATCACCTCCGGTAATCACACAGAATCCATTTCATTTCTCCTCATGGACTCCCTCTCTGGCCCCCATTGTACTTGGACATCCCTGGCTCACTCAACACAACCCTCGGGTGGATTGGCGGCAGCACTCCGTGTTGGGATGGAGCACTCAGTGTCATGAGTCTTGTCTTGTGTCTGCTTGTTCTTCTGTGTCTGTCTCTGTATTACAGGAAAAGGCAGCGGATCTGTCAAACGTGCCTGCGGAGTATCTGGACCTGAAGGAGGTGTTCAGTAAGTCCCGAGCTGCTTCTCTTCCTCCGCATCGTCCCTATGACTGTGCCATAGATTTAGTTCCCGGTAAGTCTCCGCCTAAAGGCAAACTTTACTCTCTGTCTGTTCCCGAGAGGGAGGCCATGGAGAAATACATTTCTGATTCTCTAGCAGCTAAGTTCATTCGCCCTTCCTCTTCTCCAGCGGGGGCGGGGTTCTTTTTTGTTGGAAAGAAGGATGGGTCCCTGCGACCTTGCATTGATTACCGAGGGTTGAATAACATCACGGTGAAGAATACCTATCCTTTACCGTTGATGTCTTCAGCTTTCGAGAGGTTGCAGGGAGCATCCATTTTCACAAAGTTGGATTTAAGGAATGCTTATCATTTGGTCCGCATCAGGGAGGGGGAAGAATGGAAGACCGCCTGTAACACCCCTAGGGGGCACTTTGAATACTTGGTCATGCCCTTCGGGCTTTCCAACTCCCCGGTGGTCTTCCAGGCACTCGTCAATGATGTGTTGAGAGACATGGTAGACCAGTTCATATATGTCTACCTGGACGACATATTGATTTTCTCCTCGTCTCTCCAGGAACATGTTCAACATGTCAGGCGAGTGCTTCAGCGGCTGCTAGAGAATGGGCTTTTTGTCAAGGCGGAGAAATGCGATTTTCATGCACAGTCTGTTTCCTTCCTAGGGTACATCGTCTCGTCTGAGGGAATTCGCATGGATCCTGACAAAGTTAAGGCTGTGGTGGATTGGCCAAACCCAGATTCCCGTAAGGCCCTACAGAGGTTTCTGGGTTTCGCCAATTTTTACCGGCGGTTCATTCGCAACTTCAGCCAACTAGCCGCGCCTCTGACCGCCTTGACCTCCCCCAGAACGGCGTTCAGGTGGTCCGATGCAGCTGAGGCTGCATTCGCCAAACTTAAAAGTCATTTCGTTTCGGCTCCTATCCTCATAGCTCCTGATCCTTCACGTCAGTTCGTGGTGGAGGTCGACGCGTCAGAGGTGGGGGTAGGTGCAGTTCTGTCCCAGCGTTCTCCCTCAGACGATAAGATCCATCCCTGCGCGTTTTTTTCTCATCGTTTATCTCCGGCCGAACGCAATTATGACATTGGTAACAGAGAGTTGCTGGCAGTCAAGTTAGCGTTGGAAGAATGGCGTCATTGGTTGGAGGGTTTGGGGGTACCTTTCATCGTTTGGACTGATCATAAGAACTTAGAGTATATCAGAACGGCTAAAAGACTAAACTCCAGGCAGGCTCGGTGGGCACTTTTTTTCGGACGTTTTGATTTTTCTCTCTCGTACCGCCCGGGTTCTAAAAACATCAAACCCGATTCTCTTTCTCGTATTTTTGATCCTTCCGAACGCCCGTCTACTCCCGAGTGTATTCTTCCTGAGACATTAGTGGTCTCCACTCTGACATGGGAGGTCGAATTGAAGGTCAAGTCGGCCTTAGAAGGGGTAACGCCTCCGCCCGGATGCCCACCGGATCGTTTATTTGTGCCGGAGAGGTTAAGGTCCAGTGTTATCAAATGGGGGCATTGTTCCAACGTAGCCTGTCACCCAGGGGTTAATCGCACCAGTTTTTTGGTCAAGCAACGATTCTGGTGGCCTGCTATGGCTCGTGACATTCGCAGTTTTGTTTTGGCTTGCGCGATTTGTGCCACTGGTAAGACTTCCAATCGTCCCCCAGATGGGTTGCTCCAACCGCTGTCTGTCCCTTCGAGACCCTGGTCCCACATTGCGCTAGATTTTGTCACCGCCCTCCCACCCTCCCAGGGGAACACGGTTGTTTTGACCGTAGTGGACCGGTTCTCGAAGGCGGCTCATTTCATCCCTTTGTCTAAATTACCCTCTGCTAAGGAGACAGCGGTAACTGTCGTAGATCACGTCTTTCGGTTACATGGCCTCCCGATGGATGTGGTCTACGACAGGGGGCCCCAATTTGTGTCCAAATTTTGGCAAGAGTTTTGTAAGTTGCTGGGGGCGACCGTTAGTCTTTCATCTGGGTTCCATCCCCAGACCAATGGTCAAACCGAGAGAGCCAACCAAGATTTAGAGAGAATGTTGCGATGTTTGGTTTCCAAGAATCCTTCCTCCTGGAGTCAGCAACTCTCTATGATTGAGTACGCTCATAACTCATTACCAGTGTCTTCTACGGGCCTCTCACCGTTCGAATGTAGTTTAGGTTACCAGCCACCTATTTTTCCCAGTCTGGAATCCATAGTTGCGGTCCCCTCCGCTCACGCCTTTGTCCAGAGGTGTCACCGCACTTGGACTAGAGCCCGCGAGACTCTTCTCCAAGTGGGGGCGCGCACCAAGGCTAAGACTGATCGCCACCGGTCGAAGCCTCCCGCATACGTCGTGGGTCAAAAAGTGTGGCTTTCTACCAAGAACATTCCTCTCCGCTCCGTCTCTAATAAGCTTGCTCCCAAATTCATTGGCCCGTTTTCTGTCACCAAGATCATTAGTCCGGTGGCAGTCCGACTCAAACTTCCTCTGGCGTACAGGAGAATTCATCCCGCCTTCCATGTGTCTAAAATCAAACCCGTGTTTCATTCACACATTAACCCGCCTACCCCGGTTCCTCCACCGTCGCGTCTCATAGACGGGGAACCCACTTATTCGGTGAATCGTATTCTGGACTCGAGAAGGAGGGGACGCGGATTTCAGTACTTGGTGGACTGGGAAGGTTACGGTCCGGAGGAGAGAAGTTGGGTTCCTGCTAGGGACATCCTGGATCACTCCCTTATCGATGATTACAATCGACAGGTAGGTGCTCCTGGGAACGCCGAGAGGCGTTCCTAGGTGGGGGGGTACTGTCACGGTTGTAAGATCCGCAGTCTCATTCTGTCGTCTGTGTTTACGTTGTGCTGTCACGTTAATTGTTTCATGTGGGCGTCGCCGCTGATTGTGTGATCAGCGGCAGCTGTTTCCTATCTCTGTCAGCCTATATAACGCCTTGTCTTTCGTTCCATGTTTGTCAGATCGTTGCTTGGAGTCTCCGGTTTATGTCCTGCTGTTTCTTCGTGTGTGCTTCCGTTGGATTAAGAGTCTTCGTGTTCATGTTCCAGTTGTTGTTCTTCGTTGGATTCTTCACGTCTTCACTCACTACCACGGACCCCAGCACGATCATCTAGCACTTGGACTTTCTGGCACTTCCATCTTCACTTCTGGCCCATCAAAGTCCCTGTGTCGCCGTCTCCCTGCTGCTGGTTACCTGTTGCTTTTGTTTACCTGGTGTGAAGCTCAATAAATGAGATTTTCTGACTTGCGATTGCATCTATCCTTATTTCACGTAACACATAGAGCAGCCTTCACTTGGGTAAAGGCCTGCTGGCACAGCTCCGTCTCCGGCTGGAGAGGCTGACCATCGATAGTGCTGACCTTTTCAAAAGCGTGTTTTAACGTCTCATCCTGAGACTGCTCCAGGGGGAAGTCATCGCGGTCCGAAAGAATTAGTCTCTCGATTTCGCTCTGTTCCCCTGAGGCAGTACTCATTGGTCCCTGGTCAGTCTCCCCCACCTGTACGCGCACATCCTTACCCGGCGAATTTTTATTCCAAGAGGCATCCGAGCACAAACAACCCAATAATTTATTAAACGCAGGCCAATTTGTTCCCAAAATTATCGGATGCCGGAGGTGCGGGTTAACTGCCACCTCAACATTATGCTTTTGTCCCCTAAATTGGATAATGACTGGCACTATAGGATATTTCACCACATCCCCGTGCACACACCGGACCCTAACCATGCGGCTTGTATCCAATGCCCCGGATGAAATCAGGCTTTGATGCACCGAGGTTTGGTTACATCCTGAGTCCACCAAAGCCTGATAGGTACCCCCTTGATACTCACAGGAATTTGGTACCCGCCAGCTTGACCAGGGGCGGCCTGCGGAACGTCCGGGACCCGGATCAACGTCCCGACCTCCATAATCGGACACCTGTCCACGAAATGCTCCGGGTCCCCGCAACGCCAACAGGCCAGCCCAGACCTGCCCGCCGCTCTCGTGGCAGGGAGAGGGTTAAGTGGTTGGCGCGGAGAGAGGGGAGAAGCAGGAGTGGGGTCCAGCCCGGCAGCAGATGATCCCGCCCCCCTGGGCGGGACCTGGGGTCCGGAAAAGAATCCCTGTTCAGTCCCGCCCCGCCCCCGGGGCGGGACACGAGGAGGGCCGGGCGGACGAGACCTGGGGAGAGGGACAGGCTTAGAGAGAGAGGAGGATGAGGGAAGAGAAGGAGAGAGAGAGGCAGATGGAAGGGGTTCGCCGACCCCTGGGCACGCCACCATGTGGTCCTCCGCCAGGTGGATGGCCGAGTCCAGCGACGTGGGACGGTGGCACTGGACCCACTCGGCTGTTCTTCTGGGCAGCCGAGTTATGAACTGCTCCAGCACCACCAGATCGATGACTTGCTCCACGTCGCCTCCCTCGGCCAGGAGCCATTTGCGGCAGGAGTCCCGGAGCTGTTGGGCCATCACGAAGGGCCGGCCGGACTCGCCTAACTCCAGTGAGCGGAACCGTTGGCGATGCTGTTCTGGGGTCCGGCCGACCCGCTGAAGTATGGCCCTCTTCAGGTCGTCGAAGACCAGGAGGTTCTGTACGGGCAGCTACTGCGCTGCCACCTGCGACTCACCCGAGAGCAGTGGGATGAGTCGCATGGGCCACTGATCCCGGGGCCAACCTGAAACCTCCGCGGACTTCTCGAAAAGGTCCAGGAAGGCCTCCGGGTCATCCAGCGGGCCCATCTTGTTGAGGGGAAGATGGGTGGGCGCAGCCAGCTGTTCGGTGGTCTCCGTACGAACCTCCCGGTCGATCCAGCTCCGGAACCTCTCGCGGTCTTCCTGCTGGACCTGAAGGATGGCCTGGAAGCGCCGCTCCTGATCCGAGCGGAGGTCCAGCAGGGCTTGATGTTGGTCTTGGTGTAAGACCATGAGGGATGTTATGATGTACGCAAACGGCACGGCGGAGGGCGTTTGCATGGCTCCCTTCTTCCTTCCCGGGTTTCGGCACCAGTGTAGTAATGTTCAAAGTTCGTGCGGAAGGAAGAGGACAAGGGTCGGCTTTTGACTGCTGACTGAGCTTTATTTAGTGTATATGAAAAATGTCCAACAAAAGTCTGTGCACCGCACAACAACGAAAATAAACAATCCACAACAGGCCTTCACTCCAGAACGATATAAACAATCCACAATAGGGCTTCTCTACAGTGCTGTTGTCGTGCTCAGTGTCTCAGTCAGCATTCCCTCTCTCTCTCGCACACTCCTGCTTCTCCTGGCGTTTTATCCTGTCTCCGCGCCAATTACTGGAATGAGAAACAGGTGTTCTTAATTTACATTTAACCCACTCGCTTACCACGCGTCTCCCGACACTCTCTCCAGTTGCAGACCTCGCTGAACCACGCCCCCCTCGCCACAGCTACTCTCTGATAAGGTAGGCCTAATCCGAATGAAATGTGCATCTCTGTGTCATGATCACTAGTGAGAGTGCCCTATCAGCCACTAGAGGGCACTCCATCCCGGACTCTTGTTTTCACCCCTTGGACTTCATTACCCATAACACACTTCCCGGACTCATTATCCCATGTCATTACACCCAGCTGTTTTGTGTTTCTTCATTAGTGTCTGTCTATTTATACTCAGTTGTTTCTGTCCTTGGTTGTTGGTTCGTTAATTTGTGTTACGTGCACCTAGTACTTCTGGCTTTCTGCTTTATGGACTGTTACTGTGGAGTTTGACCCTTACCTGTGTTTTGGATGATGATTTTGGATGACCCTTCAATAAATATGCTGCACTTGGATCTTGTCTGTTCATCTTTGTGATTTTACCGTGACACTCTGCGATAATGAGAGTCAGCAATGTCAATCTTTGCAGCCGACACTGATTCAGAAAACATTAGTTTATTAATAAACAATTAAAATGTCTCCTTGCTGTTTTTTGCCACTTTCATAATCATTACTTTTGCCGATTCTTTATGGCAAGCTTTATGCGTGTGCTTGAGTGCTATATAGATATTGCGTAAACGCTCATCATTATGGTTTATTCTCTCCAGTATTTAAGAAATTAAATTAATTTAAATGTGATTAGTCGACTATTGGCTTAAATGAACTACTACTAGTCGACTAGAAATAATTTATTTCACATATTTTCGATCCAGTATGTCACAAAGGTTTGAGCTTGCGCTCCACACCCATGTTCTGACACAAACACAGAGAGAGCATCCTACATGATTATCAGTTTAAAATTATATTACTAACCTGCACTATTTCTTTAGAACAAAACTGTGCAGCAGGTCTATCATCTCTAGTCACACACTTCAGTTAGCCTATGTGTCCCACCCCAACACACACCAGAGAAAAAACTTTGCAGGTCATATGAGAGAGAGCATACTCACATTCAGTAAGCTTATAATGCCGCACTTTATTGTCAGTAAGTGTAAGGGCGTTGTTAAAAAAAAAAAAAAAAAGGCATAAGTGGGAAAAGCTCACAGAAATGGTTTGACCATTTGACCACTGCGGAGTCATGAACGCGGATTGACAACAGACCCGGAAGAGAAGACAATGCTGAATAAAGTCGTAGTTTTTGTTATTTTTGGACCACAATGTATTTTCAATGCTTCAAAAAATTCTAACTAACCCACTGATGTCACATGGACTATGTTGATGATGTTTTTATTACCTTTCTGGACATGGACAGTATACCATACATACATTTTCAATGAAGGGACAGAAAGCTCTCGGACTAAATCTAAAATATCTTATGCCTGGTTCAAACTACACGATTTTTTTTGTCTGTTACGATAGTCACTGTGTCAGATTATTCGATTTTGACTCCAAAAATCTTGTCGTGTCCTGGACTTGAAACATGTCAGACTACACGTTGCTAGGCGACCAATCGTCGCTTGTTGTCACGACGCGCGTGAGAAACAAGAGCGTAAACAATGACTGAAGCAGTGTGTTTATGTTTAGAAAAGCGCAAAAAAAGAAAGAAAACCCGAACATGGACACGTTCCTGGCTTGCTCGAAGAGGACAGTATGGGCTGTCAATCCTCCAAAGAGAACTTGAGATAAAATATCGTTCTTTTCATATTATATATTTTGTTATTAGCCAGTAGTAAAAGCTTGCCACAACGTATTTGTAAAAATCTATTAAGCTTACATTAAAGCAATATACAGCTACAATGTTTTTTTTTTTTTGTTGTTGTTGTTTTTTTTAATGATCACCAATGTAATTTAAATCTGCAGTAGGTAACTTTTGTAAAAATGTATTTTTTACATATTTGTTAAACCTGTCAGTAGTAAATATACTACACTAAATGACGAAATATTTGATGGATCTTGACCTCTGACCTCTGACGTGACCTATGATCTGACATTTGACCTTATGAATTATGATATTAGCCCTCGGGATATTACCCCTCCCTCCAAGGTTGACCTTTGACATGGGGTATGAATGTGTCCATTGATTCCCGTGATTTTTGAAATACCTCAGATGTTGACCTGTAGGTCATTAATGATGTGGAACAAATTGATAATTTTTGAACTTTGACCGTGCAAATTGTACATCCTTAGGGATGATTTCCGGGGGTTGAGGGTCACATGTGTTGAGCAGATTTATTGAGCAGATATCTGCATTCTGGCTCATCTCTGCGTATGTGACAAAAATAAGATTTTAATGAAGAAACAGCCAGAACAAAATAACAAAAGAATAAACATGGTACATTTTATAAAATAGAATACACACACACACACACACACACATACATACACGCATTTCAAAAAGTGAAAAACATTCATATCTCCAAAAGATTATAACACGCCAAATAATAAAAAACAAAATGTATTTTTACTAAATTTACTGAAACTGATTATTATTTATATAAAAACTTCAAAGATGTCAGAATGGGTTAACAATTGCTTTTAGCTTGAAATATAAAACACCCAAAATGTGGACATATAAGTAAAGGTATATTCATTTTAACAACGCCATCGCAAAAGGAATTTTATGTGTAGACATGTCCAGACATGTTGGGGTTTCCATGGTTTATGTAGGGCTTACATAGACTTTTTTAGTTTTCTGTATAATCTGTCCCCATGTACCGTAGTAAACGTTTTCTTCTTTATATTTTCAAAAAATATCATTTAGTATAATTTCAAAAGGTGTTTTGCAAATGGGGGGTGCATTTTGGTAGTTAATTAAAAAAATCAAAAAAAAAAAATTGCTTTTAGTTTATACTGAAATCTAAATCTCTCTCTCTCTCTCTCTCTCTCTCTCTCTCTCTCTCACACACACACACACAGACACACACACACACGCACACACACACACACACACACACACACACACACACACACGCACAGACACACAGAGCCTTGCATAAGACTCAAAAGTGAAAAACATTTGTATCTCCAAAAGTTTCTAGCAGACTGAATAATAAAAACACTTACTAAATTTACTGATACTTAGTTTATAATAAAATAAAATTAAATGAAAATTCAAATAAATTCAAATAAAAATATCTTACAGTTTTCAGTGAGTAGGGTAAAGTGTTCCTTCTTGATGTCCTTAACAGTAAATGGTTTTCTCATTGTCTCTCCAAGTGACTTGCAACAATGCATGATAGTGTCAGAGACAGAGGGGGGAGAGCACTGGTCAGTGGGGGTACATGAAACAATATTTTGTTCAAGCTAACTTTTATTTTTAAAGCATAAATGTAAAAGTTTAAATTACATCATTTAAAATGAAACAATTGTTCAAATTAAATCTTTTGAGTTTTTAAATTATATTTTTGAAGTCTTAATAAATCAAACATTTGACATTTTATTATCAGTGTATGTGTAAAAATGTATGGGTCTCACAAGCCATCTCTCACATTGTGTAACATTTTCAATTATTCAATATGAAAATCACCAAGCATTTTCAGAGAGAAACAATGATTTCATTCAGACCCTGTGATGCCTCGGGTTAGTTCTATAAAAGGAACTTGTCTCTATTTTAAAATTAAATGATTCTAAATATAAATAATATCAAATATGTTGCTAAAAAAAAATATTTAAACAATTGAAATATAGGCTAAATTAACATATAAATTAAAAATAAATATATATTTTTTAAAAACTTACATTTTCAGAGAGCTGAAGAAGTAGTTCACTTTTTAGTAGTTCACAAGAAGTTAATTTTGCAATGACAAAAAAGTAAAAATAAAACAAAAAGCATTAATAAAATAAAATCATTCATTAAACAGCCCCAGATCCTCCCAGGAACAAACTCCAGTGTGAATGAGAGATGGGAGGGTGGAGTCAGACAGATGAGGCTCTGTCACAGTGTGTGTTAAGACAGCTAACTCATTCCAGAGTGAATGTTTTTGTGCTAAATTTATTTCAAAGCACAATCTTAAAAGTTTAAAAATAGTCTTTTAAAATTAAAATATTGTTTAAATTAAATCTTTAATAAAATTTAATAAAAAATAATAAAATTTAATTTAATAAAAAAAAAAAAAAAAAAAATCAAATATTCTTTTTCTACAGTATCAGGATAACATCTGATGCCAATGGTAGAAATGATTTTGCTTAAATTTAACCTAAAGTATACTTTTTATTAAACAACATCTGTTCAAAAACCTGTACATAGTCATCTTAGATCTTATTTCTCAAAGATTCAAGCAGAAGGGTTAGGGTTAAGTTTTTGAGAAAACAGCATGTTAAAAACACTATGTTAACTAGAAATATTTAATTTGCTTTGATTAAAAAAAAAATTAAAAAAAATATCAGGATCAGTGGGTCTCATGAGAATATTTAATTGTGCTTAAAAACCAAAGATCAGGCCAAATCCCCTACATGACCGCGTCCACATCAGACTCGGTGCTTGAAAATATCTTTGCTGTTAAATATGATTAAAAATCCTCACATGTAAATGTACATTTTTTTAAGGTGACGCATGTCTCATAGATCTATATGATTTACTTATTTCTATACCATAATAAATATAAAGTAAACCAAAAGAATACTGCTAACAAATATGTTTGCGGCAATGTTTTTAACAAATAGATTACTTTATTCCAAACAGTTCCTCACACAATGAAACCATTAAGGATAGCCAAAGGCTCATGACAATGACACATTACTACGTAAGATATGTAAGATAGTTTTACCAAAAATCAAATACTGTATTACATTTAAAAAAAAAAAAAAAGATAATATTGTTTTAATAAAAAGTTAAAAGCAAGCGTATCTTCATACCATGTGTTCTGACACAATTTTTGCATTAGAACATTGACCGTTGTTATTTCTAGGTTCATGCTACCATTATCAGCCTGTTAAATATGAAGTTAATACATGATGAAACAAGAGAATCATGTTACCAAATTCTTTTGACACAAGAAATATGTTTTTGTTTGTTTGTTTTTAAATACAACTAAACCAGATAACACAATGTTTTTCTTTTTACAGACTATTAGACAAAAATGATTTTCCCCAGTGGTTTTTGAACAGGACTTGTTTAAAAGTTTTGGTCATTTTCAACATGCATTATACAATATTTGTACCTTAGTATCAAGGGTCCACATCATGATGGTTTTAATAATGCTTTAGATCAGAATCCAGATTTTGGCACACAACATGCCATTACATAGTTGTACCAGCGTGTCTCAACTGTTTATAACAATTTTTTTAGATTATAATTTTTTATTCAAACAGATATCGAATATAGCTTACTGACATTGCTTTTTCCCCTACAGAAAAAAGCCAAACATTTTCTATGTAGAAATTAACTCAATGAGAATATTTTATACAGTTATGATATTTTCAGAAATTGAAAGGACGCTGTTACAGAGAAAATAAATTGATAGATCTTGTAGTGCAATTATCCATCTCTTCGATGGGGGTTTGCGTGAAGCGTCGATGCGAAAAGTAAGTCTGGTTGTTTGCACTTGAAATGATTAAAACTGAGACATATCTAACCATTGCGCTAAAAGCTATGATTTCATCCAGTTTGAGATGGGTAAACAAAGTTACACAGTGTAGTAAAGTTATAGATACATCTCAAACATGATTTTTGTACAATTTTGTACAAATTAAGTGAACACGATAAATTCACACATGTAAATTCAAGAGGCCTAGTAACTAAGAAAGCATCGACATCATGTAAGAAAAGTGTCATACTGCATGCAGAAGTCCACTCTTGATTTATTGTGATAGGCATTTGTACCCCCTTCACTGGTCTTAGTCACATTATACAGACTAACAAGATCGCTGATAACATTTTATCTGTCGGTCTGTATATGTTTTTAGCCGAATACTCCTCTCGGGCCGCTGTCAGTGTAAGTTTTTGCAATTCATCACATGTGTGATGAACACAGGCCATTCATTTAAGCATCTTTTAGATGTATGACTGAACTTTTGACAAAACCAATTCTGTTTAAAGTGTTTAACAAATCATTTCTTTCAACATCCCAGCATGACGTTAAAGAATGCGTGTACATATTATAGTACAGAGTTGTGTTAGAGTCTATGCCACGCTGTTGTAATGCAAGCTTGTTTGAGAACTATAGCATTGCATACCCTTGTAAAGAAAAAATTCAAACAATCATTATACAGGTATTATATAATTTACCATGTGTGTATGACATATAAGATACAATTAGCTATAATGTAAACATAATACAGAAAAGCTCTCTTCTGATCTATTGCAAAAGATTGTAAATGCCATTTTCCCCACTCTCAGTCTATCACCCTGCTTGCAATTTTTGTTAATTTATCATTTATTAATTTTGTTAAAATACAGTTTTAGATGAAGACTGCTCTCTGAGTTTGGTCAAAAATGAACTTTCACTGTTTCACTCAAACCACCCTTGTTCACATTACTTAAAAAACTCATGTAACTACATGAACATAATTTAACTGCGTTGTTTCTACTAAAATTGAGTATTGTCAGCTTTACTTAGTAAGTGTTTGTTCAGTCAACTTAACATTGCTGTGTGAAACGCACACATTATTGTTGACATAATTAACTGTGCAGTGGATTCGTAGAGTAAATTTAGGGATTAAAGTGTTATTTTATGTGTTTTTCAGTAAAGGGAAAGATGTTGTTAATTTATGTTAGTGTTTAATGTTCAGTTATGTTGGACATTTAGAGTAGTTTCTGTAATGTTTTTGAATTTTGTGGTTACCATCATGCAGAAGAGTGTCGTCTGTGTTTAGGCTGTGAGCGCTCATATACACATGCTTATAGGATGAAATTCCTGCTCTCAATTCAATTGAGTTTGTTCAATGAGTTATTTTTTGAGTGCATTTTGGGGTGAGGGGCTGCATTCTGATATGTTGTATCCTTTTTATTTAAATGATTATTCAAAAAAAAAAAATGTGTTCACCTTACGTAATCAACATAACATTATTAAGTAAACTGCACATATAAATATTATGTAACAGTGACATTCAAATGATTTGTATTTACTCAAAGAAATGTTGTCAGCTTTATTTGAATTTCTTTTGTTCGTTCAACTAAATAGTTTTTTGTACAAATTACTCAATATTGTTGCGTGGAACCACTTGACACTTATTTTTTAAGTAAATCCAACAATTCATTTTTTTGAGTTTACAGCTAGTATTTATGAAAATGAATGAAAACATGAGAGATGTAGTACTGACGTTCTTTTTGATGTTCTGATCTCATCTTTCTGGTCTGTCTGCGGTCAAAGGACACATCATTTTAAACTTTAAACAAGTCTTGCTGTTTTTCTGGTACATTCTGTTACATACTATTACACTTAGTTACAGCATGTTACAGCTGTGAAAAAATATTGCCTCTGTACTCTAAACAAGACTTCAATAAAAAGTAACTTGATTAGTTATTTTAAGTGAAAGGTTAGTTGATTCAGGCCATTTTACGATCAAAATTGTTTAACATCTCTTAAATTTTAATATATGCTCCTGCTTAAATATTACTTGTTTTCATTTACAAAGAGGTCAGACAAAATATCTTATATATATATATATATATATATATATATATATATATATATATATATCATAAATAACTATGATAGTGTTACAGGCCCTAGGTACAGTTGGGTGTCTGTTGGAGAGAGAGCAAGAGATGATTAGGACTCAAGACGTCCTCTGTCGTTAATAAAAAGTTTCAGCGTCATTAAGACAAGCTCTGTAACTGTATTTGTAGATACATTGAAATAACTGTAACCATACAAATATCCGCTATGAATAACTAAAACAAAGCCTAACAACATACACACATGACTCTAACTCTTTCACAAACCAGACTGACCCCAGGTATGGATATCTCAAATACTCGCAATAGTTAGATATCTTGACTTTATCCGCATGTTTAGGGGCGCTACCGTTCTTGTCCTCATAAATTTTATGCTTCTTTCCCATTTTATTCACTTTATTTTTTTTTTTGAAACACAGTGTTTTAACATGTACATTCTTTTTGTCTGTAATTGTAGTTTTAAACGTATTTGTTTTCCATTACCGTTTTACCCATTACCGTTTCACCCATTCCATCTTGTCCGAAAATCAGTGTTTTCTACACATTTAGGTGTAATGCGATGTTGAAATTGCACTCTCGCTGTTCTCTGCATCTCTTTTTTCGTACCATTTAATTGATTTAATAAAAAGGTGGTGTAACCACACTCTTACTCATTTTATGTAGCCTACTGTATTATATTTTACGGCGGAGCAAAGATCTTTGAAACATTGTAGCCTGTAAAACATTTAAATGACTTCAAACGCCATATATAGACGTTATAAAGTCTACAGGTCCTACCTACTGAATAAGCTTTAGGAAACAGTCTGCAAATCTGGAATGGCTACTCCACAAGTTCCTGAAACTTCTGTTGAAAGTTATATTAAAGCGGAAAAAAATCTTCCTTAAGCTCAGCAGAAAAAACACAGGATTCGTTTGACCAAGTTTCTTCATGAAGATGAAAATTTCGTGAAACAGGAATATCTGTTGGAACAAGACGATTCATGACCAAAACCTCATTAAGTTGATGAAACCCTGTGAGGGATATGAAATGGACTTTTGGTCTAAAACAGTGGTCGCCAACCCGTCGATCGCGATCGACCGGTCGATCTTTATCACTGTTCCAGTAGCTCGCGAAAATAACAGAAATATGGGTACAAAAACACATTACATTTCTCCAGTCTTTGTACTGTATTTTTGTGTTTATTTTTCTGTTATTTTCGGGAGCTACTGGGACAGTGATAAAGGTAAATAGCCCACATCGTGCCTGAGTCTGTAAACGGCTTTTAACAAGAGGCCAGAGACGCTGAAGACGGACGCGAAGAGGAGAACATTTTGTAGAAGGCAGAGCAGCTCACTGTTCACAATGCTCGAAATATAGGAAGGAAATATAAATATTGAATAGGGGTGAAGGGTTATATGAATGCATCTCTAAAAGGAATTACTGTCTTCGGAAAAATTTCGATGGCATTGGCATTTTATTTTCCTCTTACCTCCGAATAAAGTAGCTAATTATTAGCGCAGTTCAGCTTTGTTTACAGCGGTAACCAAGGAAACGCTGTATCACTGCTGCTCCATAAGCGCCACCTGCTGTCAGAGAGTGAATCTGCGTCTCATTCAGCCTGCTGTTTTTGTTTCATGCTTTTTTGTGTAGCATATAATTTCACAAAGATAAAGTCAGACCGTTTTGTTTTTGCTTTAAATCTTGAAATTAAATCTCAATTAATTCAAATGAAAAAAAACTGCTCATGCAATGTGTTAGCATCTTTGTTTGGATTGTGATTAAAAGGCAGTGGTTCCCTCTAATTTGAAATGGTTATGTATTTTTGTTTATAATAATAATAATAATAATAATAATAATAATAATAAATATCTGCACCCAGTATCAGAATCGGCCACTTTGCTTGTAAAAATAAATAAATAAATCAGAATCTAAATTGGCCACAAAAAAATACTAAATACAATCTGGGCTGTTTTTTTTCTATCAAGTAGATCTTGTCTTTCATAAAGGTCGAGGTCAGGGATCTTGGGCTTATAAAGGTTGGTGACCACTGGTCTAAAAGCAGCGACGTTTCTGATGATGAGTGGGACAGAAACTGGCCGGTTCCAGAGGACGACCCCTTCGAATGCTGCATGTCTACAAACAGTCTATATTTTGAGTGGAGCGATGTTCCTGCGTTACATACCGTCTTTTTAACAATAGACAAGTTGTTTAATTCGAGCTGAATTCATTTCAAGCGCTGCTAAATTTTTAATCAGCCATGGTGATTATATGTATTAGAATGGTAACGTGATATAGCAAAACCTGAATTGTACAATGATATTGTAATGTATCATGTACTTGCTTCTGTTTTGTGTAATTGTTTTTGTTTAATATACTGATTGGATCCAATTTCCCTCGCCTCTAAGAATGTTACAGACATTATGGTTTATTCCAATTCTAGAATTTGTTTAAAGTATATTTTTGAAAAACATTAAAATAAGACCTTATTGATGCATAGTGTAATATACAATATGTGCATTACGTTTAAAGTTTTACTTGAGATCATTTAATACGATGGTGTTAATAAAAGTTTTTAATAGTAATACTAAAGTAATACTAAATTAAAGTATTTTAATATCTTAATCTTAACTTAACTCTTTAGTAAAAGTGAAACGTCTGGACAAAAAGAAATTCCATCCTATCTACATGTTATGGATCTTATTGTGAACCATTCATAAGTGCTTGTTTTTTGTTTTGTTTGTTTTTGACCTCGTGACTTTTTAATCAAAATATCTGGATTGAGTGAAATGAGTGATTTAACTTCTCTCTGATGAAATATGCAGGACTTTTACATATTGCTATTTCTGTTGCACATTGTGTCGTTAATTATATAGGGGGGGATGGGCATGGGCGTCTCCAATCGGCTGTCCAGATAAAAACCATGCTGTGCTTCACTTATCGCAAGCATCCTGGGTTTCCTAACCGGTCTGTGTGAGGGTGCTGCAGCCTATAGACAGCTGTACCAAAGCAGACTGCTGTGCTACTGCAACATCTCTCTGATCAAGGAACATTGTCTGGTTGTTACATGGACCGCCAAAAATCAACTTTCCTGATTGTCTGAGCCTGAGACTTCTTTGACTCACACTTTGGGGGATCAGACCCAAAAACCCAAACTTCAAACCATTAATAAACTGTGTAAACTGTTGGACAATCGTGTTTTAAGGACTCGCCCACGGGATATTGAAGAAAGTTTATATCAAAGACAAAGTTTATACCGTGCACCAAGTTGACTTCTGAAAATCCATCTTCATTGCAGAGTATTTCTGAAATGTCTACGCAAAATCTGAAGGAGAATGACCCGCCTTTGAGCTCTGATGAGGGTGTGCACCGACACCCCGCGTGCCAATGCGCCACGGGCAATGAGTGCCCTCTAAAAGGGGTCTTGGACTGTATGTTTAAAGATTATTTCAGAGGACCGATGGTTGACCTGATGCACAGGATCATCGAAGACACGTGCAATCAGGCTGATGATGATGATGATGATGATTGTACGGAGGAAACCAAACGTGTAACAAATCTCAAAAAAGAGATGGATGTCGTAAGAGACCTGTCAAGTTCATGGAATTCTGATGTGACGAGCATGTGTGTTTACACCAAAGAACCAATCTGTGTAATAATAAGAAAAGTTCTGGATGTGATGTCTGGATGTACCGAAGAGTTAGGAGTTACTGACATCATATGTATGTGTACAATTGTAACAGATGTCTGTGTCTCACTGCGTTCAAACAATGCTGATGATACCACCATTGGCAAAATTGTCGAAATGCTGGTCAATCATGTCCTAGACCGAAACATGATAGCATGCAGAGATTTTCTTTTATGGTTAGATCACATGTAATTTCATGATGACTGTTTTACTTATGTATGCATTTCTTCAATGTACATTCAACAACTTTGAAATAAAAGTTTGAATCATATGTTGTTATTTATGACCATGTCAGGGCTCATTAAAAAATGGTAATACAAAGTCTCTAACCCCTGGAGGGTAAAACGTCTATATATGGCGTTTGAAGTCATTTAAATGTTTTACAGGCTACAATGTTTCAAAGATCTTTGCTCCGCCGTAAAATATAATACAGTAGGCTACATAAAATGAGTAAGAGTGTGGTTACACCACCTTTTTATTAAATCAATTAAATGGAACGAAAAAAGAGATGCAGAGAACAGCGAGAGTGCAATTTCAACATCGCATTACACCTAAATGTGTAGAAAACACTGATTTTCGGACAAGATGGAATGGGTGAAACGGTAATGGGTAAAACGGTAATGGAAAACAAATACGTTTAAAATTACAATTACAGACAAAAAGAATGTACATGTTAAAACACTGTGTTTCAAAAAAAAAAAAATAAAGTGAATAAAATGGGAAAGAAGCATAAAATTTATGAGGACAAGAACGGTAGCGCCCCTAAACATGCGGATAAAGTCAAGATATCTAACTATTGCGAGTATTTGAGATATCCATACCTGGGGTCAGTCTGGTTTGTGAAAGAGTTAGAGTCATGTGTGTATGTTGTTAGGCTTTGTTTTAGTTATTCATAGCGGATATTTGTATGGTTACAGTTATTTCAATGTATCTACAAATACAGTTACAGAGCTTGTCTTAATGACGCTGAAACTTTTTATTAACGACAGAGGACGTCTTGAGTCCTAATCATCTCTTGCTCTCTCTCCAACAGACACCCAACTGTACCTAGGGCCTGTAACACTATCATAGTTATTTATGAATATATATATATATATATATATATATATATATATATATATATATATATATATATATATATATATATATATATAGATATTTTGTCTGACCTCTTTGTAAATGAAAACAAGTAATATTTAAGCAGGAGCATATATTAAAATTTAAGAGATGTTAAACAATTTTGATCGTAAAATGGCCTGAATCAACTAACCTTTCACTTAAAATAACTAATCAAGTTACTTTTTATTGAAGTCTTGTTTAGAGTACAGAGGCAATATTTTTTCACAGCTGTAACATGCTGTAACTAAGTGTAATAGTATGTAACAGAATGTACCAGAAAAACAGCAAGACTTGTTTAAAGTTTAAAATGATGTGTCCTTTGACCGCAGACAGACCAGAAAGATGAGATCAGAACATCAAAAAGAACGTCAGTACTACATCTCTCATGTTTTCATTCATTTTCATAAATACTAGCTGTAAACTCAAAAAAAATGAATTGTTGGATTTACTTAAAAAATAAGTGTCAAGTGGTTCCACGCAACAATATTGAGTAATTTGTACAAAAAACTATTTAGTTGAACGAACAAAAGAAATTCAAATAAAGCTGACAACATTTCTTTGAGTAAATACAAATCATTTGAATGTCACTGTTACATAATATTTATATGTGCAGTTTACTTAATAATGTTATGTTGATTACGTAAGGTGAACACATTTTTTTTTTTGAATAATCATTTAAATAAAAAGGATACAACATATCAGAATGCAGCCCCTCACCCCAAAATGCACTCAAAAAATAACTCATTGAACAAACTCAATTGAATTGAGAGCAGGAATTTCATCCTATAAGCATGTGTATATGAGCGCTCACAGCCTAAACACAGACGACACTCTTCTGCATGATGGTAACCACAAAATTCAAAAACATTACAGAAACTACTCTAAATGTCCAACATAACTGAACATTAAACACTAACATAAATTAACAACATCTTTCCCTTTACTGAAAAACACATAAAATAACACTTTAATCCCTAAATTTACTCTACTAATCCACTGCACAGTTAATTATGTCAACAATAATGTGTGCGTTTCACACAGCAATGTTAAGTTGACTGAACAAACACTTACTAAGTAAAGCTGACAATACAACGCAGTTAAATTATGTTCATGTAGTTACATGAGTTTTTTAAGTAATGTGAACAAGGGTGGTTTGAGTGAAACAGTGAAAGTTCATTTTTGACCAAACTCAGAGAGCAGTCTTCATCTAAAACTGTATTTTAACAAAATTAATAAATGATAAATTAACAAAAATTGCAAGCAGGGTGATAGACTGAGAGTGGGGAAAATGGCATTTACAATCTTTTGCAATAGATCAGAAGAGAGCTTTTCTGTATTATGTTTACATTATAGCTAATTGTATCTTATATGTCATACACACATGGTAAATTATATAATACCTGTATAATGATTGTTTGAATTTTTTCTTTACAAGGGTATGCAATGCTATAGTTCTCAAACAAGCTTGCATTATAACAGCGTGGCATAGACTCTAACACAACTCTGTACTATAATATGTACACGCATTCTTTAACGTCATGCTGGGATGTTGAAAGAAATGATTTGTTAAACACTTTAAACAGAATTGGTTTTGTCAAAAGTTCAGTCATACATCTAAAAGATGCTTAAATGAATGGCCTGTGTTCATCACACATGTGATGAATTGCAAAAACTTACACTGACAGCGGCCCGAGAGGAGTATTCGGCTAAAAACATATACAGACCGACAGATAAAATGTTATCAGCGATCTTGTTAGTCTGTATAATGTGACTAAGACCAGTGAAGGGGGTACAAATGCCTATCACAATAAATCAAGAGTGGACTTCTGCATGCAGTATGACACTTTTCTTACATGATGTCGATGCTTTCTTAGTTACTAGGCCTCTTGAATTTACATGTGTGAATTTATCGTGTTCACTTAATTTGTACAAAATTGTACAAAAATCATGTTTGAGATGTATCTATAACTTTACTACACTGTGTAACTTTGTTTACCCATCTCAAACTGGATGAAATCATAGCTTTTAGCGCAATGGTTAGATATGTCTCAGTTTTAATCATTTCAAGTGCAAACAACCAGACTTACTTTTCGCATCGACGCTTCACGCAAACCCCCATCGAAGAGATGGATAATTGCACTACAAGATCTATCAATTTATTTTCTCTGTAACAGCGTCCTTTCAATTTCTGAAAATATCATAACTGTATAAAATATTCTCATTGAGTTAATTTCTACATAGAAAATGTTTGGCTTTTTTCTGTAGGGGAAAAAGCAATGTCAGTAAGCTATATTCGATATCTGTTTGAATAAAAAATTATAATCTAAAAAAATTGTTATAAACAGTTGAGACACGCTGGTACAACTATGTAATGGCATGTTGTGTGCCAAAATCTGGATTCTGATCTAAAGCATTATTAAAACCATCATGATGTGGACCCTTGATACTAAGGTACAAATATTGTATAATGCATGTTGAAAATGACCAAAACTTTTATACAAGTCCTGTTCAAAAACCACTGGGGAAAATCATTTTTGTCTAATAGTCTGTAAAAAGAAAAACATTGTGTTATCTGGTTTAGTTGTATTTAAAAACAAACAAACAAAAACGTCTCGGTTACGTATGTAACCCTCGTTCCCTGAAGGAGGGAACGGAGACGTACGTCAGTAGTGACCGACGAATTGGGATATCGCTAGAGAGCCCCTATCAGCTTCGAGAAGACTAAAACAAGCCAATGAACATTGGCGTGCGATATTTGCATAACGCACCCCTCCCCATCCGGGGCATATAAAAGGGGGAGGAGATGCAATCGCACTCTGTTTTTCGCTGAGGAGACAACTGGTGTCCGCACAACAGCGAGGGTACAGAAACTGTGGCGACGGGACGTACGTCTCCGTTCCCTCCTTCAGGGAACGAGGGTTACATACGTAACCGAGACGTTCCCTTTCAGTCGGTCACGTTCGACGTACGTCAGTAGTGACCGACGAATTGGGATCCCAAATAAAACGCCACAGTTACGAACCCCTTCCAGTGCCCAGCGCAAGCTCAGCCGCCCGTCGCACCAATTGGGACGGTGAAGGGGGTGAGCTTACGCCGGGAAGTCTACTGCTGTTCCGATATACCCACTAAGTAAACTAGACTACACTGGGGAAGCGAACCCGTAGGGGGGCGCTGCGGAGCCACTACCCACCCAGTGGGGAAGGAATTTACGTGGAACATATGGCCTGGCCCGAAGGGCAGAACGCATATGAGTCCCTGGGATGGCTCCACCTGAGTAGGGGAGACTCATCTGGCAGGTGACAGCAGAAACTCTGCTAAGGGGAAGACACGGGCTCACCGTAGGGAGTAACCGTGGACAATACACATATGGAGTCACTCACCTAGAGGGATTGCAACATATGGAACCCAACCAACAGACAACATCGAAGATGGATGTTGGTCTGGCATCAGACACTCCGCAATGTCCGAGCCGAAAGGGGAGGCGGAGGAACTCGACAGGGTTCACCGATCGGGGAACACGACTGGAGTCAGAGATGCACGTATCCAGCCCAGAGGGCGGGAATGGCATTGCAAGCCGACACATAGAACAGGTTCAACGCGTCTACCGGCTCGTGGAAGCGAGTACACGGGAAGAAACCGGTTCCACACGTAAGCTATAAAACCTAGCAAACGTGTTTGGTGTCGCCCAGCCCGCAGCTCTACAGATATCTGTCAGCGAGGCGCCCTGAGCCAACGCCCAGGAAGAGGCCACTCCTCTGGTGGAGTGGGCTCTCAACCCGAACGGGCAAGGCACGCCCTGGGAATCATAAGCCAGGGCGATGGCATCCACAATCCAGTGGGCCATCCTCTGCTTGGAGACAGCCTTCCCTTTCTGCTGGCCTCCGTAACAGACAAAGAGCTGCTCTGAGGTCCTGAAGCTTCGAGTTCTATCCACGTAAACGCGCAGAGCGCGGACTGGACAGAGCAAAGCCAGGGCTGGGTCTGCCTCCTCCGAAGGCAGCGCTTGCAGGTTCACTACCTGATCTCTGAAGGGAGTGGTAGGAACCTTGGGCACATATCCAGGCCGGGGTCTCAAGATAACGTGAGAATCACCAGGCCCGAATTCCAGGCACGATTCGTCGACCGAAAATGCATGCAGGTCCCCTACCCTCTTGAGCGAGGCCAATGCAACCAGGAGGACGGTCTTAAGGGACAGTACTTTTAACTCGACTGATTGCAAGGGCTCGAAGGGATGACGCCGAAGGGATGAAAGAACTAAGGAGAGATCCCAAGAGGGTATGGAGGGGGGACGAGGCGGATTCAGTCTCCTCGCTCCCCTCAGGAACCTGACGACCAGATCGTGCTTCCCCAAGGACTTCCCATCAACTGCATCGTGATGTGCGGCAATGGCGGCAACATACACTTTGAGGGTGGAGGGAGACAGCCTTCGCTCCAGACCCTCCTGCAGGAAGGAAAGCACGGATCTGACCGAGCATGATCGGGGGTCTTCTCGGTGAGAAGAGCACCAGTCAACGAACAGGTTCCACTTCAACGCATAGAGACTCCTAGTGGAAGGAGCTCTTGCGGAAGGGATAGTGTCTACAACCGCTTGCGGGAGATCACTTAGAACCTCCGCATCCCGTCCAGGGACCACACGTGGAGGTTCCACAGGTCGGGACGCGGGTGCCACAGGGTGCCCCCTCTCTGAGTCAGAAGATCCTTCCTCAGAGGAATGGGCCAGGGAGGGGCTGTCGTGAGGAGCATCAGGTCCGAAAACCAAGTCCGGGTGGGCCAATAAGGGGCCACCAGCAAGACCTGCTCCCCATCCTCCCTGAGCTTGCACAAGAGTTGAGTAAGAAGGCTCACTGGGGGAAACGCATACTTGCGAAGACCCCGGGGCCAACTGTGTGCCAGTGCATCCGTGCCGAGGGTACCTGCGGTCAGGGAATAGAACCACTGGCACTGAGCATTCTCCTGGGAGGCAAACAGATCTATCTGAGCCTCGCCGAAGTAATGCCAAATCAGCTGGACCACCTGGGGATGGAGTCTCCATTCGCCCGCAAGTGGAGGCTGCCGTGAGAGCTCGTCGGCTGCACGGTTGAGCACACCCGGGACATGAATGGCACGAAGCGACCTCAGATGCTTCTGACCCCATAACAAGAGATGGCGGGCGAGTTGCGACATGCGGCGGGAGCGTAGACCACCTTGATGATTGATGTACGCTACGGTCGCGATGTTGTCTGAGCGGACTAGAACGTGCTTGCCTGACAACAGCTCCTTGAAGCGGCCCAGCGCAAGACGAACTGCCAGCAACTCGAGGCAATTGATATGCCAATGCAGCTGAGGCCCCGTCCAAAGACCTGAGGCTGCATGCCCGTTGTACGTGGCGCCCCACCCTGAGGTCGAGGCGTCTGTGTGAACCACAGCATGCCTGGACACCTGTTCGAGGGGAACTCCTGCCCGCAGGAACGAGGGGTCTGACCATCGAGTGAGGGCACGGCGGCAGCTCAGTGTCACAGAAACACGGAACGTGCCGCGTTGCCATGCCCATCTCGGGACCCGGCCGTGGAGCCAGTGTTGGAGCGGCCTCATATGAAGCAATCCGAGCGGCGTGACTGCGGCTGCGGATGCCATATGCCCCAGGAGCCTCTGAAACATTTTCAGTGGGGCCGCTGTCCTGCACTTGAGCGCACTCAGGCAGTTCAACACCGACTGGACGCGCTCCTCTGTGAGTTGCGCAGTCAGGGCGACCGAGTCCAGTTCCATACCGAGATAAGAGATCCTCTGCCCGGGGGAGAGTTTGCTCTTGTCCCAGTTGACCCGAAGACCCAACCGGCTGAGGTGAGCCAACACCAGATCCCTGTGTTCGCACAACTGCTCCCGCGAACTGGCTAGAATAAGCCAGTCGTCGAGATAGTTGAGAATACGAACGCCTTGTTCCTTGAGGGGAACAATGGCCGCCTCCGCAACCTTCGTAAAGACGCGGGGAGACAGGGCCAGCCCGAAGGGCAGGACTTTGTACTGATATGCCCGACCCTCGAACGCAAACCGTAGGAAGGGTCTGTGACGAGGCAGAATCGAGACATGAAAGTATGCGTCCTTCAGGTCTATTGCTGCGAACTTCCTCCTCCAGGTCGCCCGCTTCAGGATCGCGACTTCCTCGACCTCTTGCCACCTGGCTTGGCTTGAGCGGGCTGGGCGCCCCGGCCGGCGCCGGCTCCCTGCTGTTTGGCTGGTGGAGGCTGCTGCTTGGCCAACTTAGCAGGGGTGGAGGACGACGCGGGTGGGCGCCCTCGGCGACGAGCAGGCTGAGGTTGCGCCGCCGGCGGGGTGGAGGCAGCAGCGGGCCGGCGGGGCAAGACGTGTTTAATCGCCTCAGCCTGCTTCTGGGCAGCGGAGAACTGTTGGGCGAAGCTCTCCACCGCGTCGCCGAATAGGCCAGCCTGGGACACGGGGGAGTCCAGGAACCGATATTTATCGGCTTCCCTCATGTCAGCCAGGTTTAGCCATAGATGGCGCTGCTGGACTACCATAGTAGCCATCGCTTGACCAACGGAGCGTGCTGTCACTTTAGTCGCCCGGAGGGCGAGATCGGTGGCAGCGCGCAACTCCCCCAACAGATGTTGGTCAAGACCACCCTGCGGCATCTCCGATAACGCTTTTGCCTGGTATACTTGCAAAAGGGCCATGGCATGCAGGGCGGAGGCGGCCTGCCCACAAGCTCTATAAGCCTTCTCCGTCAGAGAGGAAGAAAACTTACAGGCCCGGGACGGAAGGCGTGGGTCACCACGCCAGCCGGCGGCCGTAGGGCACAACTGCATCGCTACAGACCGTTCGACTGGAGGGATCCCCGTATAGCCTTTAGCCTCTCCGCCATCCAGGGTGGTGAAGGCGGACGAGGGGCCTGGTCTCGAACGAACACTATACGGCGTCCGCCAAGACCTGGTCACCTCGTCGTGCACCTCCGGGAAGAAAGGCATCGGGGCGGGACGCTGAGGACCAGCGCGGCCCGCCCCGAGGTACCAATCGTCAAGCCGAGAGGGGCCGGGACAGGGTGGAGGGTTCCACGCGAGCCCGACGCTCTCGGCTGCCCGGGAAAGCACAGCCATCAACTCAGGATCCGACTCGGCCACAGCCGCCACGCCATGAGACGGGGGCTCAGCCGAGTCATCCTCTCCCGAGGACTCGTGCTCGCCTTCCGATACCGTGATCGACATCTGGTCCTCCGCAGGTGCACCGAAGGACAATACTGGACGCTCCGAAGAGGGCCCGGCATGACACGGCGGTAACACCACTGGCTGCGGTGCTGTAGAGGCGGCAGGGGCCCGCGGAGCAACGCTCGGCGGGGAAGCCCTAACCGTGACCCTCAAGTCACCCTGCCTACACGCCGACGAACCGTCACTCCAACCGAAGCCAGAGAAAACGCCCGCACGGGGCATAGGGGAGGGGACCCCCGCTCCCTGAGAACCAAGGAACGAAAGTCTCGACCTCAGCACCGCGATAGTCATGTTCCCACAATGAGAACATGAACCATCTACAAACGCGGCCTCAGCGTGCTGAACGCCCAAGCACGTGATACAGCGATTGTGCCCATCAGCAGGGACCAGGGAACGACCACATCCAGTAGCGCACAGACGAAATGCAATCTCCCCAGATGCAGGGTTCGTCTGTAAAGTCTAATAGAGGGGGAACTCACAGCTCTTTTGTGAATGAGACACACAGGGAGTGTCACGAAGTGTGTTAAACACACACACACAGGACCCGGCCAAATCGCAGACCAAACAATGTTGGGATTACAGCGGAACGCTGTCTCACAGCCGATGTTGCTGCCCGGACCCGGAAGCTCGTGGACTCGCTGCAGTGTCGTAGCGCCAAACACGGTAAGAGTGTGCTGTTTTCTTCTTTTTTGAAGATCTTCTCAGCCGTAGGACACCAAAGCTTGGCTCCGAAGCGAAAGACAGAGTGCGATTGCATCTCCTCCCCCTTTTATATGCCCCGGATGGGGAGGGGTGCGTTATGCAAATATCGCACGCCAATGTTCATTGGCTTGTTTTAGTCTTCTCGAAGCTGATAGGGGCTCTCTAGCGATATCCCAATTCGTCGGTCACTACTGACGTACGTCGAACGTGACCGACTGAAAGGGAACATATTTCTTGTGTCAAAAGAATTTGGTAACATGATTCTCTTGTTTCATCATGTATTAACTTCATATTTAACAGGCTGATAATGGTAGCATGAACCTAGAAATAACAACGGTCAATGTTCTAACGCAAAAATTGTGTCAGAACACATGGTATGAAGATACGCTTGCTTTTAACTTTTTATTAAAACAATATTATCTTTTTTTTTTTTTTTTAAATGTAATACAGTATTTGATTTTTGGTAAAACTATCTTACATATCTTACGTAGTAATGTGTCATTGTCATGAGCCTTTGGCTATCCTTAATGGTTTCATTGTGTGAGGAACTGTTTGGAATAAAGTAATCTATTTGTTAAAAACATTGCCGCAAACATATTTGTTAGCAGTATTCTTTTGGTTTACTTTATATTTATTATGGTATAGAAATAAGTAAATCATATAGATCTATGAGACATGCGTCACCTTAAAAAAATGTACATTTACATGTGAGGATTTTTAATCATATTTAACAGCAAAGATATTTTCAAGCACAGAGTCTGATGTGGACGCGGTCATGTAGGGGATTTGGCCTGATCTTTGGTTTTTAAGCACAATTAAATATTCTCATGAAACCCACTGATCCTGATATTTATTTATTTTTTTTTTAATCAAAGCAAATTAAATATTTCTAGTTAACATAGTGTTTTTAACATGCTGTTTTCTCAAAAACTTAACCCTAACCCTTCTGCTTGAATCTTTGAGAAATAAGATCTAAGATGACTATGTACAGGTTTTTGAACAGATGTTGTTTAATAAAAAGTATACTTTAGGTTAAATTTAAGCAAAATCATTTCTACCATTGGCATCAGATGTTATCCTGATACTGTAGAAAAAGAATATTTGATTTTTTTTTTTATTTTTTTTTATTAAATTAAATTTTATTATTTTTTATTAAATTTTATTAAAGATTTAATTTAAACAATATTTTAATTTTAAAAGACTATTTTTAAACTTTTAAGATTGTGCTTTGAAATAAATTTAGCACAAAAACATTCACTCTGGAATGAGTTAGCTGTCTTAACACACACTGTGACAGAGCCTCATCTGTCTGACTCCACCCTCCCATCTCTCATTCACACTGGAGTTTGTTCCTGGGAGGATCTGGGGCTGTTTAATGAATGATTTTATTTTATTAATGCTTTTTGTTTTATTTTTACTTTTTTGTCATTGCAAAATTAACTTCTTGTGAACTACTAAAAAGTGAACTACTTCTTCAGCTCTCTGAAAATGTAAGTTTTTAAAAAATATATATTTATTTTTAATTTATATGTTAATTTAGCCTATATTTCAATTGTTTAAATATTTTTTTTTTAGCAACATATTTGATATTATTTATATTTAGAATCATTTAATTTTAAAATAGAGACAAGTTCCTTTTATAGAACTAACCCGAGGCATCACAGGGTCTGAATGAAATCATTGTTTCTCTCTGAAAATGCTTGGTGATTTTCATATTGAATTATTGAAAATGTTACACAATGTGAGAGATGGCTTGTGAGACCCATACATTTTTACACATACACTGATAATAAAATGTCAAATGTTTGATTTATTAAGACTTCAAAAATATAATTTAAAAACTAAAAGATTTAATTTGAACAATTGTTTCATTTTAAATGATGTAATTTAAACTTTTACATTTATGCTTTAAAAATAAAAGTTAGCTTGAACAAAATATTGTTTCATGTACCCCCACTGACCAGTGCTCTCCCCCCTCTGTCTCTGACACTATCATGCATTGTTGCAAGTCACTTGAAGAGACAATGAGAAAACCATTTAGTGTTAAGGACATCAAGAAGGAACACTTTACCCTACTCACTGAAAACTGTAAGATATTTTTATTTGAATTTATTTGAATTTTCATTTAATTTTATTTTATTATAAACTAAGTATCAGTAAATTTAGTAAGTGTTTTTATTATTCAGTCTGCTAGAAACTTTTGGAGATACAAATGTTTTTCACTTTTGAGTCTTATGCAAGGCTCTGTGTGTCTGTGCGTGTGTGTGTGTGTGTGTGCGTGTGTGTGTGTGTCTGTGTGTGTGTGTGTGTGTGTGTGTGTGTGTGTGTGTGTGTGAGAGAGAGAGAGAGAGAGAGAGAGAGAGAGATTTAGATTTCAGTATAAACTAAAAGCAATTTTTTTTATTTAGATTTTTTTAATTAACTACCAAAATGCACTCCCATTTGCAAAACACCTTTTGAAATTATACTAAATGATATTTTTGAAAATATAAAGAAGAAAACGTTTACTACGGTACATGGGGACAGATTATACAGAAAACTAAAAAAGTCTATGTAAACCCTACATAAACCATGGAAACCCCAACATGTCTGGACATGTCTACACATAAAATTCCTTTTGCGATGGCGTTGTTAAAATGAATATACCTTTACTTATATGTCCACATTTTGGGTGTTTTATATTTCAAGCTAAAAGCAATTGTTAACCCATTCTGACATCTTTGAAGTTTTTATATAAATAATAATCAGTTTCAGTAAATTTAGTAAAAATACATTTTGTTTTTTATTATTTGGCGTGTTATAATCTTTTGGAGATATGAATGTTTTTCACTTTTTGAAATGCGTGTATGTGTGTGTGTGTGTGTGTGTGTGTGTATTCTATTTTATAAAATGTACCATGTTTATTCTTTTGTTATTTTGATCTGGCTGTTTCTTCATTAAAATCTTATTTTTGTCACATACGCAGAGATGAGCCAGAATGCAGATATCTGCTCAATAAATCTGCTCAACACATGTGACCCTCAACCCCCGGAAATCATCCCTAAGGATGTACAATTTGCACGGTCAAAGTTCAAAAATTATCAATTTGTTCCACATCATTAATGACCTACAGGTCAACATCTGAGGTATTTCAAAAATCACGGGAATCAATGGACACATTCATACCCCATGTCAAAGGTCAACCTTGGAGGGAGGGGTAATATCCCGAGGGCTAATATCATAATTCATAAGGTCAAATGTCAGATCATAGGTCACGTCAGAGGTCAGAGGTCACGATCCATCAAATATTTTGTCATTTAGTGTAGTATATTTACTACTCCTGTCATTATGTCCTGACAGTAGAATATGAGACAGATAATCTGTGAAAAAATCAAGCTCCTCTAGCTCCTCCCAGTGGTCCTATTGCCATTTGCAGAAATACACCGCTCTCGGTAAGAAACAACCAATCAGAGCCAGGAGGAGTGTCTTAGTAGTGTCAAGCTCCCGTGCGCGCTGATCACACCCCTCTCATGCACAGCGCGTACAGGCGTTCAAATTCAAGATTACCGGTGTGCCGCAGCTTTGCTTATGCCGGACAAACAATCCAAACTGCCAATTCCTCGAGTGGCACCTGCTCATAAAATAAAGACGGTAAACGGAAAAAGACAGATGACGATGATAAAAAAGCCAAAAAGAAAGAATTAGATAGAGCCTGAAATAAAACGAGGGTAAATATCGGAGCTGCTTTTCCGAGGTGGAGGGAGCTACGTGAGTAGAGTATCATATACACTGTGTCAGAATGATGATTTATTACCCTAATTTATGGCTTAATTTATGACCCAAATGTTCTGTGTGTTGTCAGTCAAGCTGGCTGGACAGTGATGTCAAATATGTTTTATGAGGGGCTGTGAGCCTTGATTGGCAGGTCAGTGGTTGTCAATGGATGTTTTTTTATAGCTGAATTTATGGCTGTTGTCCCCTGATTGGCAGGTCAAGAGTGTCAATGAGATATAGTGTAAGTTGGATTTATAGTTAGATATATGGGTAAATTTATGGAGGTTGTATCTTACCCCAGATCGGCATTTTTATGACATTTTGGTGAATCCTGGTCCCGTTATTTAAATAAGGTTTATGGGCTACATTTTGTTGAACACAGAGGAGATTCTGCAAGTCATCTGTTACAATGGGTAGTCCAAGCACCCCTAAAACTACAAGAAAAGTGATGTGTATTTCACCAACAAGAGGCCCTGTTGAAATGGGTGAAAAGTTGACTTTTGCACCAAAGAAGAAACAAAGTGTCAGTTTGACGAAGTTTCTTCATGAAGATATGAAATTTGTGAAACGTGATTTCTTAATGTCTGGTGGACGCTTTGGGCGCTATGTGTTTGACAAAGTGATGCGGGTTGTAAAACTCTACGCTGTGGATGTTGGAGATGAATTTACATCACAGGAGCCGTGTCTGATTTTCCCTGCGAAAGACTGGTTTATTTTTTTCAACTACGTTTGGAGAGATCTGAATGACTGTGGCGAACGAACCGTTGTACATCGCAGAGTGGGATGGTGTGAGTCCTGACACGAGATTTCGCGTGGTCGGTGATCATAGTAAAAAGCTACCAGATGATTGTGTCTATATATTTTGCTCCAACGAAAAGACAAAACTCTGCGAACGTGCATGGCCTATCCCTGAGACCGAGCATCACGTATGCTATGACATGAAATTTTTGTTTCAGTGGAAAGATATTTGTCTGTTTGACAATGTTTTTAGCTGTATTAACAAGATGTTCAGATGGTGTGATATGTACGATCGCTACAACAGTGTAAAGGTGAAATTGTTTCATCCTGAGCAGGGCGTTACCATCCAAGAAGATCCGCCTCTTAAGTCCACCCACTTACTACAAACATTAAAACATCTGCAAGATTGGTACACTCACTACATTCATTCAGCATGTCTCAAGAAACTGGATCTAACTACTGCTGCACCAGCACCTCTGAGACTGGACCAGCGATGCCTGACGATAACGCTATGCCATTTGAACCCCACCCACAAAGTTATGACATAACAATGTCTAATGATAGTGCTATATCGCAGGAGTCCCACCCACAAACTTGTGACAACAACTGGCTGGATAAATTTTGCATGGATCTAGGGTATCACAACCTGACTTTCCTTACAACACCGTACGGGAATACAGGAGCAGTAGCTGGAGCTGCAGCCTATGGTGGGGTTGACGACACAGACGGAATTATTCGGTCTGATGGGTTCAGAATCATAAAAGCAACTGTTGTGGTCCTCCTGGAACATCTCATCAACAAAAAACTAAAACAGATTTGCTTGGGTTGTGAGGAGCAGCACCCGAGTCAGATTAGACATTCCTGTTTGTTTGAACCTGATGCCTATTTCTTTGACACATACTTTGAGGAGCTGACTCATAATCTAATTAAACCAGGACTCAAACACATCATAGCTCAGGCACTGAGCCGGTGTGGTTTAAGAATTCATCCCCAAAGGATCCAGGGGTCAGTGGATACTATTTTGCATGAACTGCGTGACGAAGTTTACATCGTGGAAAAACTTCGTGAAGTCAGAGAGAAAGTTGTGGATGTCAGCAGCGAACAGATTGTCTATGACGCCGTGGACAACTGGAAGGGGTCCGCACAAGTTGTCTGACTGTGATACTGAAATGGGGAATACATGTGCAATGGGGCTGGCAAAATGTTTACTTAAACGCCGTATTAGATGCGAGTTGACAAACTTGTTGTATAAGACCATTAATGACTGTGTTGATGTGCCTGTTGCTGTAAATGGATGTGATGTAGACCCCAAACGTTTAACAAACCTCAAGAACCAAATGTCTGGTGTAAGAGGCATGTCTAATGAGTGGACTGATATAATGCATATGTGTATTAATAAAGGTGAGCCAATTTGTGCAACAATTAGAAAAATACTAGACCTGGTGACTGAATGTGGGGGCTGTATTAGAATTGCTGACATATTGTGTTTGTGTACATTATGTGACTGATTTGTGTGTAATCACTGTGTCAAAAAAAGACCAAACTGATGTATGTGAAATTGTTGAAACTTTAATTGAATACATTCTTGAGAAAAACTTTGTGATGTGTATAAAATTTTTACAGTACCTGGATGATGTATGAGGTTATTGTACTCTCTTTTACTGAAAATAAAAAGCCAGAACATGTATATTATCTGAGTTATTCTTTTGTGGAGACTGAAGCAACAATATGTCCGAAGAAGAAATAAAAAATATTTATTACACACCTTCTAACCCTGGTTCTTTAGGGGGTAAAAAACGTTTAAAAGATGCTGTTTTAAAAGAAACAGGTGTTCGTTTATCCGACAAACAAGTGTCGGACTGGCTCGCTGGTGAAGATGCTTACACGCTGCACAGAACAGCACCTGTGAAATACAAAAGGAATCGTGTCTTTGTCTTCGGCATTGATTTTCAATTTCAGGCTGATCTTGTTGATATGTCAGCATATTCCAAAGAAAATGACAACAATAATTTTCTCTTGACATGTATCGACCTGTTTAGTAAATATGCATGGACGCGTGTTTTAAAAAACAAGAGCGGGCGTGAAGTGACTAAAGCTTTTGAATCCATATTGAATGATGGACGAAAACCATTGCGATTACAGACCGATAAAGGGAAGGAATTCCACAATAAACACTTTCAAAATCTAATGAAAAAATATAACATTATACATTTTACACCAGCCACTGAATTAAAAGCATGTGTTGTTGAGAGGTTTAATAGAACGTTAAAGGGTAGAATGTGGCGGTATTTAACAGCTATAAACTCCAAACGCTACATCGACATTCTTCAAGACATAACAGATGGATATAACACTAGCTACCATAGAAGTATTAAGATGAGGCCAATCGATGTGAACAAAGAGAATGAATCTGTGGTGTTTCATAATCTATATGGGGCTAGCGGTGTTCGCTGTGTGGCCCCCAAATTTAAATATAAAATTGGTGATGTTGTCAGAATTTCTAAAGTAAGAGGTCCGTTCACAAAAGGGTATGAGGAAAACTACACACAGGAATTTTTCACAGTAACAGCATGCATCCCCCGTAACCCGCCTGTCTACAGATTGTGTGATTATGACGGCGATGTCATCGATGGGGTTTTTTATGCAGAGGAATTACAAAAAATATTTGTGAAAGATGAACAAGACATTTAAAGTGGAAAAAATTTTAGATAAGAAGAAGAAGGGGCGTAAAACAATGCTGCTGGTACAATGGCTCGGATGGCCTGCAAAATTTGCATCGTGGGTTGATCAGAAAGAGCTGGTTGATGTACAAGTACCATAAAAACAAAATCCTGCATAACATGAATGCATTAGTGTAAAAACCGGTCATGGCTGAGGGTGGATTTTATGTCACGCTCCCCTGCAACGCTTCGTTAACTGCTTATCCAGAAAATACCATATCTAGCTATACAACCAGATTAGCAAGAACTATAAACCTAAAAGGTGAATGGGAAGTTGGTTTGATCGAATTTGAATATCCTAGAAGTTGGTACACCTTTAATGAGGAAGATGCAGCTTTCATCTTCAACTATGGGGAAACAACAACAACAGGTGCAAATAGTGAGGATCACACCCCCGAATACACCGCTGAAGGTAAACAGATTGAGATCTTCATCATCAGGGATAAAAAGATATCAAATGTACTACACAGGTTAAAAGCTGGATATTATGACGACATTGTTTTTTTGATCAGGGAGATCAATGCGAATCTACCACCACATGTGAGTTTTGGTTTTGACCATGTTAAAAACAAAGTGTTTCTGAAAGGTCCACCGAAGACATCGCTCACATTTTACGGAAAGTTGGCCGTTATTTTAGGATTAAAACCAGGGGTCGCAATAGAAACTAATGATCAACCTGTTGAAAACCACAGTATTGGGTACAAATCTGTGACGTATGCACCTCATCAAGCAGATATAAATGGAGGATTCTACACTATATATATATATATATATATATATATATATATATATATATATATATATATATATATATATATATATATATACGGATATAATAGAATATCAGTCAGTTGGAGACCACCACGTCCCACTACTAAGGTGTGTACATATAGATGGTGAGAATAACAAAATTGTTAGTGTTCGATACGACAGACCACATTACGTCCCGGTTAATAAATCCTCCATCACCGAGATATGTATACAGGTGAAAGACGATCGAAATCAGGACATACGTTTTAGTTACGGGAAGGTGACTGCTAAACTCCACTTCAGACCTGTGAAACAGTGTGTTTTTTAATAAACGCTTAGGAGAGAAAAAAATAAAAATGATTTATCACACCAATCATAACGCTGACCCGATACGTTACGTGACGTATTACCAGAATCAAGCTGGTGGCGGCCTCCCCGGCTATGTAGGGGGCGGAGTTATGTATGGATCGGGGGTTGGTGGCCTTTTTCGTGGGCTTTTTAGAATGGCAATACCTTTGCTAAAGCGTGGATTTAGCATAGCGAAACCACATCTTAAATCAGCGGCGAAAAATATATTAACCGATGTTGTTAGCAATACATTATCACGATCTTTTAACAACGATGGTACTCAAGATGGATCCAGGTTAATGGTGATGGCTCGCAAAAGAGGTTCCAGGCCGCCAGGGGTACGGAGGAGTGGCCAAACACAGAAGAAAACAAAATGTGCTCAGAAAAAAACACCAGTTGTAAAACGCAAGCGTAAGGAGACAGCCAAGCGTACTGGGTCAAAAAGAGCAAAGAGAGCTGTTAATACAATATTTTAAAAATATGGCGGTAATACATAACATGTCACAAGAATGTTTAAAAACTGAGCTGGATCTTTTCACCGTACCACCCACCCAAATGTCACTTGAAAGAAATACTTATATTGAAGTCCCCCCGTTATCAGCAATATCGGATACAACACCTTTAGAGTTTTTTATTGCGGGGGCTGGTGAGGATTACATTGACCTAAACAATACACTTCTGTTTTTGCGGGTCAAGCTTACCAATCCTGATGGCACTGATATCGCAGATGGGGATCCGGTCGGTCTTATTAACTACCCTGGGGCTACAATATTTTCACAAGTGGATGTATCGCTTGGGGATCGTCTTATATCACAGAGTTCAAGTACATACCCGTATCGCTGCATAATAGATTGTCTTACCAATTATGGTAAAGACACGCTTGAAACAAATTTCTCTGCAGGGCTCTTTTACAAAGACACAGCAGGACAAATGGATGTCGCAGACCCCGCTGGGGAAAATCGCGGCCTGACAAAGAGAGCAGCCTTTACCAATGCTAGTAATATAGTCGAGCTGTTAGCTCCGGTACATAACGATATATTTTTTCAGTCAAAACTTCTAATTCCTGGTCTAGATCTTAAAGTTCGTCTGACCAGAGGTAAAGATGAGTTCTGTTTAATGAGGAACAACGGTACACCTTATAAACTAAGCATATTGTCTGCATCACTGTTTGTGAAAAAAGTGTCCGTGGCACCTGCTGTGAGGTTGGGTCATGCTCAAGCGCTGCTTACAACAACAGCAAAATACCCTGTGGACCGTGTGTGTATGAAGACATTCTCAATACCTGCAGGTTCGCGTGTCTGTAATCAAGAAAACTTGTTCTTAGGCACACTGCCAAAATCTATGGTTATAGCGATGGTTGATAATGATGCATTTACAGGATCATATAATAAAAACCCGTTCGCGTTTAAAAATTATGACCTTGAATTTCTAGCAGTTTATGTGGATGGGCAACAGTACCCCGCAAAACCTTTGCAACCTGAATATGAAAACGGTTCTGCAGTGCGTGAGTTTTACCAGTTAGCATTGGCTTCTGGAAGACATCTTAAAAACCAGCCTCTGTCTATTGATCGAGAAGAATTTCTGCATGGGTATACACTGTACGCCTTTAACTTCACACCGGATGAGGAGTGCAGTCAGCATTTGTCACTTATCAAGAGTGGAAATATTAGACTAGAAGCCCGTTTTAGACAACCTCTACCCCGTACTGTTACTTTATTAATTTACTCTGTCTTTGACAGTCTAATTGAAGTTTCAAATCGTCGACAGGTTCTGGTTGATTACTATTAATACATAAAATGAACACTGTACAGCTTACCTCTATCATGGATAAGGTTTCGTGCAATCTACATTTTCTTGGTGTCCTTCCATGTGATTATCTGCCAAAAACACCTCTAAGAAAACTACCATCAGCAGTTATTATAAATACGGATATATCGGGGCTTCCAGGTCAGTATTGGCTAGCCATCTACATAAATGAAGATGGTGTTGGTTGTTTTTTTGACAGCTTTGGAAACTAAGCCGGATCATCATCGTTTTCCAGTATTCATCAAAAACTTTTTAACTCGGAATTCTAAAGAGGTCCAACATTCAACTGTCCAAGTCCAAGACTTTTCATCAGACACATGTGGACAGCACTGTATATTTTTCCTCTACAACATGGCAAAAGGGTTTGATTATGATTATGTGTTGAAATTGTATACTCATGATTGTATTAAAAATGACAAAATGGTGTCAGCTTTTGTGAAAAAAATAAAGCGATCCCCATGTAATGGAAATGTTTTCAAATGTTTTCAGTGTGTACAAACAGGTGCAATGTTTATGTCTCATGCTTAATTTCTTTTAATAAAAACAAACAAAAACAATTTTAATTTCCTGCATTGTCTCTTTTTTATTATACACATTATTTCAACAATACATTTTAATAATGATAAAACAAATTATACATGTGTACAGAACTCACAGATTAAAAAGTTAACCACTGTCCATGTTCAGGCTTGGGTGATTTGAATACAGATGGTGATGGTGTACTAGAACACACTTTCTGTTTTTTATTCTTCTTAGATGAATTAGTTACAGATGGTGTCGTTTTGGTTTTGAAAGAGTTAATTGCACGTCTGACCTGATGATTTGGTACCACAGAGTGTGGTAAATTTAAACCAGCAAAAGCTTCCAGAAACTCGTTCCATCCATCCGGTCTCCGTTCATCTGCAATCTTATGTGGAGCTGTGATGTTTTTAATTAAATCAAACATGTGTGAACCAGGGATCGTGCGCCCTTTAAACACAAACTCACCCGTGTCAGTCCATGAAGAAACAGTTTTAGCTTTAGACATTTTTTCTAAAATGTATCGAACATTTTTCACACTCCTCTGTGGAACATTCTTTAATATTTCTTCTGAAACATTATCTAAAATGTCAGGAAGAGGCTCACTAACTGCCCTGGGTGGGTCTTCTTTTTCAACGTGATCAGGCTGTGGAAAACTTAGTTTTAATGTACCAAACTCCTTATCCCCTTGTCTAGCTATTGTTAGAAACCTTTGCAAAACAGCTGTGTACATTTTTGCTTTTTCATCGGGATTTAGATCAGAACTGTACAGGATGTTTTTATAGAAATGTCTAGGTCATTTTCCACGAGGTCTTGTATAGACTCGCGTGTGTTAGAGGGTTTCAATTTATCCAGCTGATGTTGTGGAACTAAAAACATCTTCTCAGCATACTCCATCGTCCAGACCTTATTTAGAGCTAACCAAGCTTGTTATGAATGGTATTGCAACACTTAAAAGTGGTAATAGAAATCCTCCTTGTTGATTGATTAGCTGTCTTTTCCTTCTAACACCAACCTTCTTATCTGCAACAATTTTGATGTTGGTTTTTCTTCTCTTCAGCCTCTGATATTGCTGTGGTGTAAGTGGAATATTACCATGGAGAACATTAAGAGCTAGTTCACACAATGCAACGATGAGTTCGTCTGCTGCTGACTCTAAAATAGCACGCCTTTGTTTGGGTGTTGCTTTTAATAACAACTTTAAAACTGGGAGGTTCCTTAAAAGTCTTGCAGACATTGTAACATCCAAGAGTCTTAGTGTTTTCTTTTCTGAATGTATACAACAGGGTGTTTTGAGAGTAAACTCGTTCTGAGACGATAATGGTCTGGGGTTGCTGCTTTAAAGTCAACCAAAAGGTAGCCGAAAGGAATGCTGGTAGCATCTTGATAACATTCCATAAAAAATTTGCTGTTTCTGGGATACATCTGGCGTGCTAGCACATTAATTTGGGTATTGTCTCTGGGGTTTTTAAACAACACCAAATAACTTGTGTTCAAACTGATGGTTCTACTGGATTTTCCTTTACAAAAGAGGTTCTGGAGCATAAAGAGGCAACTTATATGCTTATGATGCACATAATTAGTAAATAAACGTTCAATCTGTATGTTGTTACATGCATCATTCATAAGGTCATCAATTATTAATAAGTGTGTCTTATTGGGAGGAAAAAGATGAACATCATTCAGGTTCTGCGGGATTCCTTCAATAAATTTAATATCATACAATGCCAACAATTCATCATACAAACCCTGCCAACAGTCAAACATGAAGACTATATTTTCAATCTTTTTAGAAAACACACTTTTAGCATTTTCTAATAACATTTTTACAAAAAACGTTTTTCCAGAGTTAGAAGGTCCACATAAAACACAACTGAATGGAAATTGTAATCTGAAATCAAAACCATCTGTGTCTCGCACACCTTGGTATCCAAAAACGTTGTCAGTAGCCATATGGTAGTGTGGTAAAGTCAGGTAGCAGAACGCGTTTGTTGTAAACGACTTTGAATTTTTTTGCAAATGTCTTGTTATGTAGTGTGAATCGCTTTTTGTTCCTTACGATACCGTCGGTTTGTGCAAGAATATAATTATCACAACCATCCCCCCTCACATACTGACCAACAAGCTCAATCAGTGAGTCTAATTTGACGATTTGAGAGTTTACAGAATTTAACGTGATACCTTTGGCTTTCATGCTTGTCTTACCATTAGCCGTTTTAAAGCCATAACTTTTTGGACCACTTGAACAAAACTCTACAATGTAACATCATAATCAAGTTCATTCGTAAGATCGCCAAGAAAGGGCCCTAGCGGGGGTTCCCAATCACCATCTTTTGATGTGAACAGAAGGCTGTCCATATCTGTGTAAAGCAATCTGTCACCCAGTTTATCCATAACATCATACAATTCTAACCGGGCATGCGCAGTTGTAAAAGCACCGATAAAGACGTTTACATCACAACTCTGACCACCTTTTCCTTCAGCATAAGCCCACTGAACTAGTGCAACAGAGTCGGATAAAAATGTGAAATACTTAATATCATACCCCCGACCAAAAATGTGTTGGGCAAACTGTTCAGGCTCTGAAATCAATTCTGAATGAGGCAGATTCTGGCGTAAACAGAAGCGGCCCCATAAAGAGTTCAAAAGTAGCTTGTTTATAGACCTACGTGCAAGATTAACCTCAATCTTATCCTGATTTAGTCTAATCCCTTCTTTTTCAAAGTATTCTCTGACATAAGATTCTTTATCCATCTCTGTCACAACATTTTTTGGGAATCCAGAACTTTCCTGTTTGAGTTGCAAAAAAGTTTTAACATAATCGCAGAATAACGTTTCTGAACTTTGCGAAAAATGCCAAACCTCATGCAGTTTTACTACGACATAGCCTTTTTCAACAGCTTTTAAAAGCTCTATACTGACCCATGTGCCTGTTAAAGCTCTTTCATCATCCGAGTGTGTACACGGCGTGGTCTGATTCTGTTGTTCAGCGCAACGTCGACAAAGAGGAAACATTAATTTTCCGGAGCATCTGAATGGTAGTACGGGGTGAAGCAGGTTTCGTGGTGGCACGACGGTTGCCTTTATTATACCATAATAATCTTCAAGATTTTGAAAATCCTTAAGAATTATTTGTGGATGACCTACGGGGTAGCTTTTTCGCGCCTGAACAAACGGATAGAGCGAAGTGAAGTCTAGGTAAGACACGCGTTCACCCTCACTGACTTTGTGGTACACCTTGTAGGCATTCGTTCTTCCTCCAAAAAGTGCATCGCGTGGTTTCAGCCTCTCTGTGTGTGTGTAAGTGGACATGAAATCCATCACATCAGCATCAGTCTGTTTGGAAAGCACCCAATCACACTCCCAAACAAAATGAATTTGAAGATTATATGCATGCTCCAAAATTTCAAACTTGTCATCAACCTGTCTTCTGAGGACGCCATAAGGCACTTTTGATAAGGGATTTAAATCATTCGGGTTATAACAACGTTCACATCCATGAAAAAAACAACCGAGAAATTCGAATGCTTTTTTCACAGTGCCATCATCATAAAATCCATCGACATAATATTTACCAAACGATACCTCACCATGGTTTAGAGCATGCTGAATACCATTGGAGTGTGATTTTTGCAAATATTCTAGCCATTCAATTGAAACATTTGAATATGTTTTGTTTTGATTGGTGTACGCCTTGTCATGTGTCAGCGCAATTGTATCTTTTGGTAGGAAATGGGTCTTATATACAGCCATTGCACAACCCGCGAGAGTGGTGTAATTAAACGGGTCCAGATCAGTGCAGAGGATGAACTCGTTACGATATTTCATACACGCTTCTCGTAGCAAATAAACATCGCTCTTACAGTACATTTCTAGCTCCTTCTTAAAATCAAAAACTGCGTCAGAGAGCCCATTGTACCAATCATCAAACTTCAACATCTCCTGTGTTGACATTGTCGAATAACCATAAAAATGTTTTTCTGGGTAGGGGCCAATGTAGTCATCATTTTCTGCACGGTTAAACAGATGTGGGAAATATCCCTTCTCACTGTTAGTCAGATTAAAAGCGGCAGGTGTTTTGGCCAAACGCATAGGAATGAATGCATAACTATCGATAAACCTCTGTTTAAATGCGTTGTCATACATTAAAATCAACCGACAGCCCTGCATTATAATTTTAGGAGTGATCCCCATTCTAGTGAAATATTCCAAAAGTATAAAATTATCAAATCCGGACGCATTATGCGCAATCCATGTGAAATTACTATAAAAAGGCTGTCTGAACTTTTTAATGAGACGTTCGACACAATCTGGGCCCTCTGCCACAAATTCCTCACCGTTAAACGTGACTGCACAGACAAAATTTGCAATGTGGGTATTATTTTCATGTCTTGTTTCAAAGTCATAAAAAATGTAGCGATCATTTGGTTTCTCTGGTTTGATCGGTTGAATAAAGCACTGATGCTCCCCATCGGTAACCAAACTCTCACCACACTGGACACAATGTTCAGCTGCGCATTTATGTGGTTTCGGATTGGCCCCACTGACGTGATAACGTCTATTACATCGGGGGCAGAATTTGGTGACAGTGCACTGTGCATATTCCTCACCAGGGGCGGGATGTTTATGCATTTCAAAACAATAATCGGATGTACAGTATCGCAAGCAATCGCCACAGTGTTTTATCTTTTTGGGGTGTGTGTGACAGTCTGGGTAATTGCACACATCACAAACAAATTTGCATTTGTGATCTCTGCGACAAGTATACCCTTGGTAACAAAACACACATACATATGGCACGCCTAAAAACGCTTTTAGGTTTTTTATCAAATAGTAATGCGAATCATGCAGATATAAAAACACAGTTTTTGGATGCGGGTCGTCCGTGGTTGTATACTTCTCCAACATTCTTGCATTTGGGCGATGGAAAGTAACAATTTTGATATTCAGCATGCGCTCAAAACATGAAATGTCATTAAAACTTATTTTATGCTGATCTGTGAAACCAGCTGACTTCTGTATAGATGCTGCTACAGCCTCTAACTCTGTGTGTGGTTTCTCTGGGTTTAGAAAATGAGCGAGACAAATTGTAAAACATAGATTATTTGTAATGTTTGTTGGGCAGAATAAATTCATCCTGTTTTTACTGATTACTTGGTTATGTAAGAGGTCACGCATCTTTCGACGAGCACCACCATTTTTACACATTGCTATCGACACTCTCAAATCCAAAGCCTCATCGACAGTTACATCAGAGTTACTTTGCAATATCTTTTCAAGCTGATTAATAAAGAGATCTGGATCGTAATTATTTTGAGGTGACAAAAGAGCATCAACATCAGATGTCAAACTGGACCCACGCAAAGTAATATTAATAACCCCCCCATCACCTGCTAATAATCTGGAAAATGAAACAATTTCAGCCAATAGGTCATGTAAAAATGTACTGTAGACAGCTAAATCTGTAGAAGATATCTGCCGCAGATTTATAAGCCTATGAATTTCCAAACCGTTGAATCGAGCTCTGGGGATCACTGTGTACTCATGCACAATGCCGCCATCTCTCACAAGAGAATCTATTTCACCCTGCGTAAGACCCATGTTTGGTGCTGCTGGATCAAATGCATGGTACTGGGGGGGACTTGACCCCTCACCTATCTGAGGAGAGTTCAAAAATGGGTCTACATTAAAATCTGTGTTTGCCAAATCATTAGATAAATCGTTGGTCAGAGGAGAATTAAAAAATTGGTCTACATCAAAATCTGTGTTTGCCAAATCAAAATCTGTGTTTGCCAAATCATTAGACACATTGTTGGTCAGAGGAGAATTAAAAAATTGATCTACATCAAAATTGGTGTTTGACGAATCATTAGATGCATTGTTGGTCAGAGGAGGATTAAAAAATTGATCTACATCAAAATCTGTTTCTTCTTCTTGATTTACCACCACTGATTGTACAGTGTTTAGCAAATCTAGCAATACTTGTGTACTAGATTTAGGTCTATCCATATTTTCGACTGTTTGAATTAAATAACGCATAGTTTCTGTTGTGCTTTGCTGATGATGTGAATCATTATCACACCTAAATCTCACTGCTGGACTTTGTTCACTATCATCTGACTCCAGACAACGTTTTGTGGCCATTTTTAACACAAAATTATTTAAAATCCACAACCAACTAGCACAAACACACTAAATAATCAACAATAAGCTGGAAAGTGTCAAAACACCAGAACACAAAAATAATCCTACAAATGAAACCCTAAAACCACATCGTAAGCATAATGCATAAAATATAGCACAAAATCATAACATAAACATAATGAACATTTGTAAATCCACATTTGTATTAAATCAATCAGGACTTACCAAACCGAGGTATAAACTTCTCAACCATTTGCTTCATCAACTCCACAGTTAATTCCTGATCAGTTCTTAAGAGCTGTTGTATAGAACCGTGACGTCTTAGTAACGCAATAACTTCTTTCAAACCAGCTCTTTGTCCCTGGAGCTCGGTAGTCACAGTCCGATTAAAGAGTTCATACTCCAGTCTATCCCTTCGTCTGTGGTCTGACGCAATGTTCTGATTTTTTACCAACAATTCAACGGATGATTTGAGACTTTTCACTTGTTGACGTAATATCTCATTTTCTGCTCTTGTCTTCTGATGTAATAGTTCATTCTCTTCTCTAAAAGCAAGAAATTGTCCCCGCATCACATCCTTACTCTGGCATACACAGGATTGTCCCTCATTCTTGAAGGCCTCTTGGTTGGAAGGTAGTGCATCCGAATCCGAATCCGGTTCTGAACCAGACACATGAGCGACGTTCTCTGAACCACTCTTTACTGTTTGAGACTCAATTGGTAAAGCCTCTGAAAAGTCAGAAATGGTCCATGCATGCAGCATCTCATCATCCCAATTATCTGCATTATCCACGCTTGGCACCCGATTTTCCGGGGACGATTCTGTGGAAAAATAATTTGTATAAGTGTATCGGGATTAATCTAATAACATGAAAAGGAAAAACATTAGCATATATCTATATTTTTCTGTACATACATACCCCATGATTGTCTTTGACGTTTTCGCTCAGGGGTGTTGGGTATCACACATATTTCATCTGATTCTTCAGAACTATGTACTACTGATCCTGACCCAGGCTCTTTCCTTTTAATACCACGCGTGGTGATATCATCAGCAAATGCAGTGGGTGGTGGTATGGCTCTAACAGCGTCCCTTATATGTCCTTGGGGGTAATGAAATTCTGTATGAGTGATTTTTTCAATTTTTAACATTTGCATCCCTGCAATATATATATTATCCACCAATACATTGACCCACATACCGATCGGATCAGATATTCCAGAATCCCCAGTTGGAGTGTGAATTTGAGCCTTTACTTTCAAATGCTTCCCAACCTTCGTTTCAGAACCGTTGTTTCCAACAGTGTTCACAATACTTCTCAAACATGCTAAAAAAAAAAAAAAAAAAAAAAAAAAAAACGTTATAACAAACAATAAAACGATGAGCTAAAACTTACCAAGCGGAGATTGTTGTTGATTTTGGCTCACATCAGACCCAGAAACCTGAGGGCGCCGCACTATTGGGCAGGGGAAAAATACTTTAAAATCACAATTATAGCACACTCCATATACGTTTTTAATATTTATAGAGTTGAAAATTGACATCATAACAACATCATACCCACACCGTTCAAAGCTAGAAGCTGATCCACAGCCTTGTCATAATGGAAGTTCTGTACGCAGAACGTCATATCACCTAGTGAACAAACATATTGATGCCATGAACTACATAAACAATTTTATTTATGCATTTTATTTATTTATTTTATTTATGATTAAAACACCAAATCAGAAAATAGACTTACCGTTTGAAGAAGGTTCCATTTTCAGAAATACGTCCTTAGGGTAAAAATGGAATGCTGGAAAGCCTTTTGATGAGAGTTTAGAAAATCTAAAGTAAAAGCAAGTAAAATCGTAGCAAATGCTCTTTGTGTTAGCCACACAGAAAAACCGGCCTACTAGCCTCCAATGGTTTTTATAGGTAACACAATCAGTGGTGTGAAAACTGGGCGTGTTACGTCTCGGTAGATCCCACCTCCTTACAAACCCCTGAGGAAAAGGATTGAACACCGGAATATTTAAAGAATAAAACTATTTCGGCTTTTCAAAATAAAAATAAGATAAAAAACAAACAAAAAAAACAAACAAACAAACAAACAAAAAAAAACAATTGCATAGCTTCATCCGATGCATTACAATTTTTAATAATTATAAAACCGTGTACATCTATTATTTACCTAGAAAGTTTACTGTTTTTTGTTAAAAGGATGAGATTTAACAAAAACCTTTAAAATAACACATCCAATTTGTCTATTGTATTTAGGGAAGCTTATAAAAAGTTATTTTATTGATTCTCCTTTTCCTGGGGGCAAAAGATATTTTTGTATAGATATAAGTAGACATCAGTAGACCTTGCGTCTGCAACATTGATGTTAACAAACATTAAAACACATTCTAACAGACATACTGGCTGCATCACAGCAGGTAATTGATAAGAGAAACAAAGCTTCTGATGCTCATCCCTGCTGAGGTCTCAATCTAAAAATGCAAACATGAAAATGCAGACATCTTGCTTCCTCAGCATGATTTAAGATAAGAGAGAGCTCTGTACTGCTTCTCTACAGAGTCAATATTTTAGATGAAACAACACTTGATTTTCACTCCAAGGTGTGAAATTTGCTTGGGATGACTTTCACCCCACAATCAAAGGAAAAACATGGTCACCATCAGCTCCCAACAGACTGAAAGGAGCCAGATACCCAGGATTCACCAAAATGTCATAAAAATGCCAAATCTGGGCTCCATAAATTTACCCATATATCTAACTATAAATCCAACTCACCCTATATCTCATTGACACTCTTGACCTGCCAAACAGGGGACAACAGCCATAAATTCAGCCATAAAAAACAACCATTGACAACCACTGACCTGCCAATCAAGGCTCACAGCCCCCATAAAACATATTTGACATCCACTGTCCAGTCAGCTTGACTGACAACACACAGAACATTTGGGTCATAAATTAGGGTAATAAATCATCATTCTGACACAGTGTATATGATACTCTACTTACGTGTCCTGAAAGGATTAAAAACCGATGCAGAGTTAGTCACATTTCTGCTTGACAAGTAAGTATCCCTGCTTGATTTGTTTAATTTTTTAAGCACTACACAACTAAGATAATTTCAAAACAGGCCTGCCCGTCCCCTGCCTGATGCTCCGCGCACACCACGGCTTCCTCTTCTCCCCGCCCGTTGACTCCTCGAAGTCGCTGTGGGTGTGAATTCCTCGTCGGAGCCCATTGACTCAGTGTCAAAACTCTAGCCACATAACATACAGATAAAATGTCACGCACTGTGCAAAGCAACTATTGAAACCTACTAATTCACTGGCTTGTCATGTTGCTGAAATAATGTACTAGCAAACCTTATTTAGCATTACATATCGATAGAATAATTACTTGCATACTGTAATGTTAGTTACCAGTATACTATCTTACTAGCTATTTATTACTTATAGAAATAGTGCAATGTCATATAGTTACATTACATGTATTGCAAAATATGTAATGTTTTGAGGACCAAATTTGTAGTCAAAGTATGGGCAGGCCATAGTCAATGTAAATCATATTGTTGATGTTTCGTCCGTACCAGTGAATGTGCCATAACTGTTTATCCGCTGTCATCGATGGCCCTGCTTGCTTACTAGCCTGCACGTTCACGGCAGGCTTCGTTGTGATGGGGGAGGAGCTGTGGAGGGAGGGCTGTAGCGCAGCATAGAGCAAGGGGGAGCGACCTGTGAGTTGTGCTTGTTCAAATTTTCAGGCTAAGTCAACGTTTTCTAAAAACTCCCTGCTACAGCTTTAACACTTCTAATGTACAGAAGTACAATTTGTTTGTTAAATACGTTAGTCAATATAGGGTTATTGAGCCTCTAACAAAAAAATCTCAGTTCAATGGTTTAATGCCTTTGATTGATTCATAACTCCATCATAGGCTTAATGACAATTATAAGTTGAGTACACACATAAAAAAATGCTATGCCATGCCATTTCCTTGGCATCAATTTTTTATTTTTATTTTGAAGTTTTGCATTATGTCCATTATTTGAAGATGGTGTATTATACAAATTATACACATGCTCCCCTCCACAGGAGAGACGTTTAGATCTCTGAGCTTCCAGTACCGGATCGGTCGTAGTACTATCAGTGAGATAGTAATGTAGACGTGTCAAGCCTTGTATGACATCTTAAAGGATGATCATTTAAAGGTAAGGCATTTGATTTAAATAACAGACAAATGTACATTTCACAACAGTAGGTGGACACAGCCTTTACAGGTGCTATATATCAAAAACAAGTGTTTTAACCAGAGAGTCAAAACCAGAGTAGATAATGGATTTCTAAATTATATTAATTTTAATGATTTAAAAAAAAAAATGCATTTCATGACTTTTGTAAAAATGTGAGAACATTACATGTATTAATTATATATGCTGTTTATCTTTTCAGACTCCTACAACGGAGACAGAGTGGAGAGAGGTGGCAATGAGGTTTTAAAACAAGTGGCAATTTCCTAATTGCTTAGGTGCCATAGATGGAAAGCACATGTACATCCAGCCACCTGCAAACTCTGGAAGTACTTACCACAACTACAAATCAAAATTTTCAGTTGTACTCATGGCAATAGTTGACGCCGACTACAAATGTATTTATGCAAATGTTGGCATACAAGGAAGAGTGTCAGATGGAGGAATATTTGGCCAGTCAGACCTCCGAGCTGCCATGGACAGAGATCTACTGAATGTCCCCTGTCCAGAGCCACTCCCAGGGAGTAACATATACATTTGCCCTATACATTTGTTGGTGATGAAGCATTCCCTCTCCGAACCGACCTAATGAAGCCATAACCCTTCCGAAATCTGGACCATGGGCAACAAATATTTAACTACAGGCTTTTAAGGGCAAGGCGTACAGTTGAAAATGCATTTGGAATTTTGGCCAATAGACTCCGTTTTTTTCTTTCCAACATTGCACTGGAACCTGACAAAGTGACAGTAGAGCTGCACTCTCTGTGCACAAGGCATCACTCTCAGGAACAAGGCATCAGATGTGTACAGTACCTGCCTTCAGCCTTTTTGATGGCTGAAGCAGATGTAGAAGACGCATATCACAACATGGTTCCTGGAGCTTGGAGAAGGGAGGGAGAACTTCCTCTGTGGCAGCATGCGGTGCACGGAATGCCACAATCGCTGCCAAAAATTATCGGGACAATTTGAAGGCATATTTTCTTTCACCTGCTGGATCTGTTTCCTGGCAGGAAAATATGATTTAAACATAGACACCAACTGCACTGCAAAAAAAAAAAAAATTCTTACTTAATATTTTTGCCTTGTTTTGTCTTGTCTTAAATCAGGAAGCATTTACTATAAGTAAAATTACATAAGATAATACATTTTTTTAGCTTGTTTTAAGCAAAAACTCAGAATTTTATTCAGAAAATAAGCTATAATAGCTAACGTAAATTTACTTATTAAGTAAACGCTTCCTGATTTAAGACAAGGCTAAAACAAAATACTAAATAAGATTTTTTTTTTTTTTTTTTGCAGTGTGATAAATCTGTTCATATAGACCATTTTGCATGACGTAAAGAACACATGCTTCAGGTCTTCCGGTTCCTTTTTTTTTTTTTTTTACACTAAGGAAATATTAAAACAAAATACAACCAACATAACGTTTAGAACAATATTAAACTAACATTTTAAAGTCTTAATTATATATGTGTAAATAAAAAAAAATGCAGAATGTATAATGATCAAAATTAATATGATTTGTCGGTAACACTTTATAATAACGTTCAGTTATAAGTCATTTATGAATTATTAGTAGATGATTAACAAATCATTTACAAAACATGAATATACATTTATAAATGATTTGATAAGTGATATACTAATATTTTATGAATGTTTTATAAATTCAGTTATAAGTCATTTATAAATTATTTGTTAATTATGAACAAATCATTTACAAAACATGGCTATACGTTCATAAATGATTAATAAGTGATATGTTAACATTTTATGAATGTTTTATTAGTTCAGTTATGAGACACTTATAAGTTATTAGTTAATGATGAACAAATACTTTACAAAACATTACAATATACATTCATAAATGAGTAATAAGTGTTATGCTAACAATTTACAAATGTGTTGTAAGTTATCTTAATTAAATAAATCAAACAGATCATTAGTAGATGGTTTATAGTTATTAGTTAAGATATTATTTATCACTTATAATAACTGAATTTATGACAAAATTGTTTTAGTATCATCTCAATAAACAATTGTTAATCATGAACAAATGTTGAACAAACCATTAGTAAATGATCAGTATATGATTTATTGATGAAGTTGTAAGCTGGTCTGTGTTCAAAAGCACAAACATGCAGGTATGCTAAAGCACTATTTTTAAGAAGAGTAATTTATTTGTTTTGAAGTGGATAAACATTTATAAATGCCTTACAGTCAGGTGATTCAAGTGGATTATATTAAATCATTTCACTCATCAGCAAAGGCTTGTGTTCTGTGTGGAGTGTGTGGGGTCTAGTGATGAAGTCAACCTCTGAACCGGTTTTACCTTCCACTGACGCTCACATCAGGTGCACAGAGTTAAACACTCTATGTGTGTCAGAGAAGACAGCTGTCTATGCCCTTACCAGTCAGCACTTACACTGCAGTACACACTACAGTGTTCAACACCTGTTATAGATGATGTGTAAACGCATGAATAAATCATTTACTAAGCTTTCTGCATCCCCTATTCTAAAGTGTAAACTATTCTTCACTTGTAAATTTGTTACGTATCATTTGTAGACCTTTCTTACCTGTTACAAATTATTTGTATATGTATACAAGTCATTTATAACACTTTCTGCATACCCTATTCTAAAGTGTAAACTCTTCATCACTTATAAATGTGTTACACATCATTTGCAGAAGTTCCTGTTACATGATCCATCTCACTCCATCACTTTACCCAAGCCTAAAATTTACATTATTTAAAAAAAACTAAAAAACAAAACAAAATAAATCAACACTCTGCCACCGTTTAAACAAGCACTTAATCATTTAATTTTTATCTTGTTTTTCATGGAACAGCTCCTCACCATAACATGAAAACGCACCATAAACTGATAATAAACGTAGTCCATTATTTCGAGCATTTTTTTCAAGTCTTACGATGTCAGAAGTCGTACGATGCCATCGTGTGAGGAATAGATTCTTATAATGTAATATAACCATTATACATTAATAATCGCATCAGTCCGCCGTTTCATAACTTTCAAATTAAAATTGGCGCGTCTAAGAATACAACACAGGTTTGCAGCAGTGACGTCAAACCTCGCTCCTTATTGGCTGTCACATGTGATTTGCGACTACCATAGAGTGTTTGCGACATGCCAAATTTGAGTTGCTGTGTTAGATTTAGTGATGGGAAGTTCGGATAATTTTACCGACTCTGACTTTTGAGTCTCGTTCAGCAAAATGAACAAATCTTTTTTCGAGTCATTTCGTTCATTTCGTTCATTTTAGCAAAATGTAATTAAAATGTTACGTGTTACTTCACCAACACATCTACTACTTATGCAAACGTTGATCACACTACAAACAATACAAAACTACAATGCTATAAGATTCAGAAATGATTAATTCATTCTTTACCTGGGTCTTCAGTTTATGACAAGCTGATTAAGCTCACCTCACCTCTTGTCTGACAAGTCTTCGGGTTTAAGTCATTCCTTAATAACGTGACAGGCAGCCCCATATGCTAAACCAATGCAGTCTGAGCCGCAAAGAGAATTGATTAGCTCATTTCATGAGTCTTTCGGGTTTTTGAGTCGTTCCTTAATCACGTGACAGACCCATACGCTGCTAAACCAATGCATTCTGAGCCGGAAAGAGAATTGATTAGTAAATTTCATGAGTCTTTCGTGTTTTGAGTCGTTCCTTAATCACATGACAGACCCATACACTAAACCAATGCATTCTGAGCCGGAAAGAGAATTGATTAGTTCTTTTCATGAGTCTTTCGGGTTTTGAGTCGTTCCTTAATCACGTGACAGACCCATACACTATTTCTGACATTTCTATCACTATGTTTTTGTTACTGTTTCTTGAGGATCTGTGGTGTGTTATTATTTTATAAATAAATAAAGCCCTGTTATGAATAAAATATTGATTAATCAGAATGCATTGGTTTAGCGTATGGGTCTGTCACATGATTAAGTAACAACTCAAAACCCGAAAGACTCATAAAAAGAACTAATCAATTCTCTTTCCGGCTCAGAATGCATTGGTTTAGCGTATGGGTCTGTCACATGATTAAGGAACGACTCAAAACCCGAAAGACTCATGAAATGAACTAATCATTTGAATCAACAGGTGAACTACTACTAGCAGTGCAAAACCTATAGAATATTGCGCATGCGCGACTGAACGAATCACCCCCGAGACGACTCGTTCTTCCCGAGTCACATTAAAGATTCGTTCAAAATGAACGAATCGTTCAAGAACGACACATCACTAGTTAGATTCAGCGCGACGCTTAAAAGGATGGAAATGCAGATCAGAGGAATGTTTGCAGCAATTAAACACTTTAATTTAATTCTGTTACTCACACAAAATTATGATTTGCTGTCATTTCGCTGGTAATGTAGCACACGTGTCGTTTTGTCTGTTCTGTATACTGCTTTTTGTAATGTTTTAAATAAATGATTGTGACTAATGTACATTTATCTGCCTGTTACACTGCGTATATTGTCAAAATGGTTATGCTTAAGGTTATAGGGTGGAGTAGGGAGCTTAAAATTATTCTTTTTATACAACAGTATATCAACTAAGATAACAGTCACTGTAAATATGTCTATATTGCGTTTTTATTTTTGTGAAGTGGCTAAAAAGTGGTCATGTTTAGGTATAAGGGGTGAGTTAGGGGCTCAAAGATATTTATATAATAGTAAAATATATTTGCATAAAAATATTATAATTTTTATATAAAAATATATAATTTAAATATTGGGATTCGTATAGATTTTTATATCCCGTAACTGAAAGGTATATGGTAATAAATGGCATATGGCAAATAAATGGTAAATTTACAAATTGCAGTTTGTACATAATTTATGAAGAAGATCTGCAAATGATGTGTAACACATTTATAAGTGATGAATAGTTTACACTTTAGAATAGGGTATGCAGAAAGTGTTATAAATGACTTGTATACATATACAAATAATTTTTAACAGGAAAGAAAGGTCTACAAATGATGTGTAACACATTTATAAGTGATGACTAGTTTACACTTTAGAATAGGGTATGCAGAAAGTGTTATAAATGACTTGTATACATATACAAATAATTTGTAACAGGTAAGAAAGGTCTACAAATGATACGTAACACATTTACAAGTGAAGAATAGTTTGTACTTTAGAATAGGGGATGCAGAAAGCTTTGTAAATGTGTTTGTACACATCATCTATAACAGGTGTCAACAGGTATAACAGCTGACTGGTGAGGGTATAGACAGATGTCTTCTCTGACACACATGGAGTGTTTAACTCTGTGCACCTGATATGAGCTTCAGTGGAAGTTAAATCTGGATCAGAGGTTGACTTCATCACTAGACCCCACACACTCCACACAGAACACAAGTCTGTGCTGATGAGTGAAAGGATTTAATATAATCGACTAGAATCACCTGACTGTAAGGCATTTATAAATGTTTATCCACTTCGAAAAACAAATAAATTACTCTTCTTAAAAATAGTGCTTTAGCATACCTGCATGTTTGTGCTTTTGAACACAGACCAGCTTACAGCTTCATCAATAAATCATATACTAATCATTTACTAATGATAATTTACTAATACTCATTAACTAATCACTGATCATTAATTAATAAATTATAAATTACTTATAGCCAAATTAATAAAACATTCATAAAATGTTACTATATCACTTATTTATCATATATGAATGTATATTCATGTTTTGTAAATGATTTGTTTAACATTATCTAATAATTTATAAATGACCTATAATTGAATTAATAAAACATTCATAAAATGTTAACATATCACTTATCAATCATTTATGAACATATAATCATGTTTTGTAAATGATTAGTTCATCATTAACTAATAATTTACAAGTGACATAACTGAATGTTATTATAAAGTGTTACCCTTTTCTTTACTCTTTACAAAAAAATGTATTCACTTTTAATGCAAATATTGCAGAACAGAATAAACATCAACGGCTGATAAAGTGCCAACAAAAATCAGCAAAACCAACAATGTGATTGCAGTCTAGCACCATCAAAAAACAAAAAACAAAAACAGATCAAGACTTGACCTTACATCCTGTCTCTTTCCTGGTCATATGCCTCTTCTACTAATAGCTCACTGGAGGTGTTGCAGAGGGTACATGATTGGATGTGTTTTGGTAGGGTTGATTAAAATTTGTGTGTCCCTGCCAAGTTGTTTGGGGGCGTAAAGTTCGTGGGGGGTCTAATGCTAATCTGGCCTCATTCTCATGAGCATCATATAACATCATAAGGATGTTGCGACGCAATCTCATCTTGGTCAGTGGGTCTTTGATCAGCTTCATCTCGGTCACTACCTGTTTGCCAAATGTTTGATCAACATCCTTACTGTCACAGATTCCCTGTCTCCCTGGACTACAATTCCCATGATCCTCCTGTTCTCCACACCTGCACTCACTTCCCTCGTCATCTCCCCATCATCACTCAACACCTGCACCTGGACTTGATTATCCTCACTGCCTTTATATTGCACACACTCCCTTCACTTCTCGTCCGTTCTCTGTTGTGTTAAAATGTATGTTTGGTGTTTCCTGCCTGTGTTAATTAAAGTAACATCTATTATTGTGGAAATCCGTATCTGCCTCATCTCTACACCAGCAACCTGTAACAGAAGAACGGACCAATACTGACTGGATTTCCACAAGAAATATGGACTCTTTCTTCGTTTCCCTGGCTCCAGCTTCTCCTCCAACGCCTCCCACTCCTCTGTCAGCTGGCGATCACCTCATCGGGCTCCTGCAGGTTGGTCGTTCGCTGGAGAGGTATGTGGAGGAGTTCGTTGAGCTTGCTTTTCTGTCTGACTGGCCTGATGCTTGTTTAATCTCCCTGTTTCTGGATGGATTGGATGACGGCACTATCCGTTTTGATGAACCTGATTATCGTTTCTCCTTAAGCGAAACTATCAATTTAATTTTGTGGTTAGATGGCTCCAAATTCCTCGTTGATAAGGTTCAGGATGAGTGTTTGTCTCCAGTCCATCCAGAAACACGGTTGGCCGGGCCAGTCAGTCAGCCTCCGTCTTCCTCCACATACCCCTCCAGCGAACTCCCTGCCTGTCCCAATGCTGGACCCACACTCCTCTGCTGGGTCCAGAAGGCGGAGGAAGAAAAGAAAGCCCAAGCCCTCTCCAGTCTCCGCTGAGCCCTCTCCAGTCTCCGCCGAGCCCGCTCCCGTTCCTACGGGTATTTTGATTGTATTTGAGGGGATGGACGGGCCCTCTGCTCCAGCCACCGAGCTATTATATCCAGTCTCTGCCGAGCTATTATCTCCAGTCTCCGCCGAGCTATTATCTCCAGTCTCCGCTGAGCAAGCAGCGCCAGTCTCCGCCGAGCTATTATCTCCAGTCTCCGCCGAGCTATTATCTCCAGTCTCCGCCGAGCAAGCAGCACCAGTCTTCGACGAGCTATTATCTCCAGTCTCCGCCGAGCGATGTCAAAACACTATATATAAGCTGTGTTTCAAATATTAAATAATGTTATGTCATTTTTTTTACTCTTACACTGAATGTTTGCTGCTTCAATTCAGATGAGTAGGCTATTGTATAGGGTGTGAAAGTTTGTCCAGCTGTGGTATTTGTATAGGGTGTGAATTCTCTCTTTCTCACCCATGCACACTCACTCACGCACACACCCACGGCACACACACACACACACACTAAAAAAAATTGAAAAGCTGTATTTAAAGTTTTTTTTTTTTTATTTGTTATTTGTCATGTTCTTTTCTCAGATTGAGCTCCCTGACAATCTGACAGAAAAATGTCTTGTTGTGGCTCAAAAATGGGTTGAATGCATGCGGTTCATGTATGTCTTCTTTAGTCTGTTGGCTCTTTAGGTTTTTTTTCTGGCACACGTCACATTTTGCACTTACTGTGGAGTGTTGAGACTATTTACATATTTGTGCCCATATGTACATTTTATGTACTGGTTTTATTTTTGAATGAATATTTTAAAAAAATTTAAATTGTATGATGTTTTTGTTGAGTTATTATTACACAATACTTTTTCTGACTTTTTTTTTGTAATTTGGGTTATTTGTCAGGGGCAAGATTAAAAAGACTAAGGGCCCTATTTTAACGTTCTAAACGCAAAGTGTAAAGCGCACGGCGCAGGTGCACTCAGGGCATGTCCAAATCCACTTTTGCTATTTTAACGACGGAAAAACGGTCCGTCCGCCGGGGTGCATTTTTGAAATGGGTTGTCCCTATTCTCTTAATGAGTAATGGGCGTAACGTTCAATAAACTAATCAGAGTGTCATCTCCCATTCCCTTTAAGAGCGAGATGCGCTCGCGCCATGGCAGATTGCTATTTACATGGCGGAATTTGTTGGCGGAAAAGCTGAACGCTTTTCAAGCGAAGAAACCGATCTGCTCGTGCGCTAAGTTAAAGTGCGCGAGCAGATCATCTACGGGACAAGCAGGAATCCACCAAAGCTTCCCGAGGTGAAGAAGACGTGGGATGAATTAGCAGTGATTGTGTCCTCGTCTTCTGGCATCAGAAGAACAGCTTTACATTTTTACATTTTTATATTTATGTAGCCTACACAATAATATTCTTTTACACTGTAATCCTTTTGTTTTTAATATTTGGCATGTCTGTGTGATGCGCATCCCTGTGTGTAATAAGCAAAGTCAACGCGCACTGTGGACGAGCCCAGAGGCGCAGTTTCTACCAACGCACTCTAACAAAAAAATATTGCGCCATTGACTTTAGACTTCAGACCAGGTTTGAGTTGGTCTATGGCGCAGTCTATTTTCAGCTCCTTAAAATAGCAATGCGCCGGCAATGCGCCTGAACACACCTCTTTTTTAGACCAGCACGCCCATGGGCGCACTAACTGGCGCAAATGCATTTACTAATTTAAGGACGTGGCGCTGAACGGGAAAACGTGAACGGCGCCGGACACAAACTAGCAAACACACTTGCGCTGCGCCTTGTGTCGCATTGCGCCGGGTGTATTATAGGGCCCTAAAACTAACACTAAAACTAATAAAAACTAAACTAAAACTAAGCATTTTCAAAAAATAAAAACTAAACTAAACTAGCAAACCCACTTTAAAAACTAATTAAAACCAAACTGAATTCGAAAACAAAAAGTCAAAACGAAATAAAAATAAAAACTAATGAAAAATGCAAAACTATAATAACCTTGGTTGAAACATGTTTGTTTTCATGCAAAGAGTTCAAAAGATAACATCCATTAAATTTTTTGAGAAAAAGAGGTCTGAAAATGTTTTTAATAGAAAAAAAAAAAATACATTTATGATTGTGGCGGCAAACTATAACCCACATACGTGTTGTTTTTATGTTTATTAGAGTTTGAATTCATATCAAATTCTGCCAAACTTCCCATACTACTTCTATAGAGGATGTCTACTTCATAAATTGTATGAAAATAATGGAAATATATGGTTCAGATCACTCAAACCATATATGGAAATGGAGGCGCCCTTATATGGTCAGTAATGGAGCTTGGTTGTCATCTAGTGAAAAAGTGTGGTACTGCACCCAAACAAAATCTTACTGAAAGCTTATTTTTTGAGATATCAACCTGAAATTTGGAACACAACTTGTTCAGATTTTTGGCTTTGATTTCCTTGCAGTTTTAGAGTAAAACTTGTTTTGTAAAATATATTTTTACATTTTACATTTTCATAAACAAACTTCTATAACTTTTTTTCTGTTTCACTTACATACATTTTTTCACTTCTACAATAATCTGCCAAATTTCATCTTTAAAACAACTTATGTCTATATTCCAAAGTATTCTTGAATTACAACCATTTAAGTTTGGATAGTGCATTTTCATGTCTATAAAAAAGTGGGGGTGACAGTTAACAGGTTAAGACAATCCTAAGAACATCTAAGCATCCTCAACTGTGCTATTTTGAGACACCATGAATATGAACTAAAATGTGCTTTTAACATACTATCTATGTATTAAAAAAAAAAAAAAAAATTAGTTACCACTTGTAGTACACTTGAACCCATCTTTTATACACTTTGTTTTTGTATTCATGGTGTCTCAAAATAAGTTGAGTACACTTAGATGTTTTTAAGATTGTCTTAAGAAGTACTAAAAAAGAACTTTAAGTACATTATTCAAGTGTACCAAGTGTACTAAAATAAAATGTATTTTACTGCACTTTTTTTTTTACCTGAGATGTTTTTGATGTGTTAGACTATATTGCAAGTAGCCTACAGCTGTTATGGTTCTGGTATCTTAGAAAACTCACGACGAAGGTAATAGCAGAAAACACAGTCTTTAATCCAACAGGAGAGCATCACGGGTTACACCAGTAACAACTTTCAACAAAAAATGACTGACCAAGAACACAGAACAGGCAGGAACTTAAATACACAGACAATGACTACTAAATGGGAACAGCTGATGAGACTTAATTAGAAACCATAATGACTAATAAGGACTAATGCAGACAAGACAGAACAGAGGTAAACAGAACATACACGTGACATTACTGTCCTCCGCTGCAGCAGTCGGATTAAATTTGAGTTTGATTGACAGGCAATCTAACCAATCATAATGCCATATTCACATTTATGTTCAACAAAGCAGTTAGGGGAGTTTAACAGAGATTAACGTTGATGGAGTTGAACTTGAAAAATGGTATGTAGGGTCACAGGCCGCTTGAACTGAGGTACTACAACAATCTGTCAAGTGTAGGGATCGAGGATGAACCCACCTTTCAGATGATTCTTTCAAAACGTAATTCCAGAGGCCCAAATCAACATTGCAGGACCCAAACTCAGAGAATCTAATTTTCGCTCCAGTCCATCTACAGAACAACCCCTGCTAGGTACTTTTATGGCCACACATGCTTCCTGACTGAGGAGAAAGGTGTCACACTTAGCGATTTGTAAAGCCAAATGGATGAAAAGACAACACAACTTGAGCCACAGGAAGATAAAGAGTCTTTGATCTCCAGATCAAAAGAGACAGAGAAACAACGCAGGCCTATTTCTTCTGAGTGACCTCTAAATGACAGTTGAAAATCCACAAGAAAAATCACAAAGACTGTGTTCACAAACAAACTGCATCAAACTGTTCTAAATGGACTTATCAAACACCTTTACTGCATAATTTGATATTTGATGTCTACACATTATACATGTGACCATTTATGCTTATGTAACGAGTTAAAGTAAATACAATTTGAATGTTACACATTGCTTTTCACTAAAATCCTTCAAATGTATTTTATATTTATTTATTCCCGTTTTCTTTGAGTAATATGTTGATTCTACTGTTCACTATTTAGAGACTTTTATTTTGACATTTTCTTCTGGCGCTTTGCTGACGCCATTTTCGAGTGACTGCGCGCCTCTCGCCAGTTCACATTGGTTATGCTGGGGAGAGGTAAGCGTTTTTCTGAGCTCTGCATTTTACGAGTGAAATATGTTGACAAAGTTTATAAATCGACTAAATATCTTATTGTAAATAGTACTGAGACTATTTGCAGTGTTCTGTTGTATGTTTTATACGTGAGTGGATTGAGAATATAAAGTTATATCGTGTGGGCCGTATGATATGCTATTCGCATGGTTTAGAGTTATCAATCAGCTAACAAATGTTATATCATACAGGTTTGTCTTATGAAACACCCACAAGAGAGAGATATGAACTTTATTCATATTAATCAACAGGTATTTCACTCTTTATTGTCTTTTGATGTCCTTTTATTCTTTTGTACTGTGTTAATACTGTAATGTTTCAATGTTAATGTTTATTTTTTCTATTGTAACACAAAATGAGTTCACATTGGTTATGCTGGGGAGAGGTTTGTCTTATGAAACACCCACAAGAGAGAGATATGAACTTTATTCATATTAATCAACAGATGGAGTGAAGTTAATGCTGGCTCTGGCTGACATTAAATCCCTTTTTGGTGAACGACATCAGAAGTGTCCTGAGTCTTCTTACACACAACGCAGATAGTGGTAACGGCGGTCAGCAGAGGACCGGTTACACTTAGAACACTCGCAATTTGTGTAATTGTCTAACTTTTGAACAGTTGATTGAAAGTATGCCTTGTCTAGTATGAATGCAAATCTCTATTTTCAATTTAGAGTTTGGCTTGAACAAAATCTGTGTAAAATGTATCTTATTATTTTTAGAGAGATCAGGTCTGAATTGTAATCTTGTATTACCACCTTTGAAACAGGGGTGATAACTGATTGGCCAGAACTTCTCAAAGAGGTGGGACAAACACCTAAGGTTAAATAGTCAGATGAGTATACTATGAATGGAGAACAGTCAGAACAAAGACAACAGAGTAATATGGCTTAAGACAAAGAACAGACAAGCAGTTCATTCAAGCCATCCAAATTCTCACTCACGTTTCTATTCTTTTACTTTAACTTTCCTTTCTTTTTATGTCGAGAGTCTCGTGTTCTAAGTTAAGTTTTTCAACAAAGTTCAACCAACAACTCTTTTGCCGCCTCAACTTCAAACTTCCCCCATGAGAGACTCTATTCGTTTGCCAGCACATCAATCCGGACCCGAAAGGACCTGCAACAAACCAACTAACTCAAGGACGCCAACAATCAAAGACTCCACAGTCAAAGACACAAGCAAGTACGTCCAAATTCTATAGCTGAACTGGTGCATTAAATCAATGATTCATTGTTTCGTTCAGGCCAGGTCTTATGAAGTGCATATTTTGCTAGAAACTTAATTGGGATCTCATCATTTCATTCTCTCTTAAAACTCTTTCTTTCTCACTTCCTTTCTTCGGCAACTTGTATGAATGTGCATGCGTGTGTTTGTATGTGTTAGACATTAGTGTGTGTTAGAATAATCAATAAAGTCTCCTGTAGAATTTTAAAAGGAAGTGTCTTGTATTATGTGCTTATAAATTTATTGTCTTAAACTGTCGATCTAATGTTACCTTGCTACTAAATAGTGTTTTCATGATAGTTGGATATTCATATCCGCTATAGAGCATAGTTACGACCCGGGCAAATGAACGCTGGACAATTAAGTTGCTCCGGTGTAATAAGTTCAAGTTCATAGGGAAGGAAGAGGACAGGGTCGGCTTTGACTGCTGACTGAGTTTTTATTTCAATAACAAGATGTCCAAACAAAAGTCTGTGCAACACACAATAAACAATCCACATCCACAGACGGGCTTCACTCCAGTAGTGCTCTCCAGCTCAGTCCCAGTGTCTCTCAGTCAGCAGTCCCTCTCTCTCTCACACACTTATGTTTCTCCTGGCGTTTTATCCTGTCTCTGGCCCAATTAGTGGAATAAGAAGCAGGTGTTCGTGATTTGCATTTAACCCACTCACTCACCATGCGTCTCCTGACGCTCTCTCCTGCTGCAGACTTCGCTGAACCATGCCCCCCTTACCACATACCCCCACCGCCCGACTCAGGCCGGGGAGCCATCCTGCTGGCACAGCTCCGTCCACTGGACCGTATCTGGTGCCTCCTTTTTAGTTAGATCAGTCAACGGGCTGGTGAGGTCCGAATAATTAGGTACAAACCTTCTATAATATCCCGCCAGCCCGAGGAACTGTCTAACCTCCTATTTGGTCTTAGGGCACAGACAGGTTGCAATCGCTGCTGTCTTATCAATTTGGGGACGCACCTGCCCAGATACCTTACTTCCACACGCACATCTTTTCTTTGGATAATGGTGACAAGGGGATCTGCCAATATCCCTTTGTTAAGTACAGTGTCGAATAAAATCGAGCCGTACCGAGCCGGTCAAGCAATTCGTCCACCCGTGGCATTGGATACACGTCGAATTTCGACACAGCATTCACCTTGCGGTAATCCACACAGAACCGCACTGAGCCGTCTGTTTTGGGAACCAAAACTATCGGGCTCGCCCAGTTACTGCTGGATTCTTCTATTACCCCCATTTCAAGCATCGCTCCTAATTCTTCCTGAACTACTTTTCTCTTGTGTAAGTGATATGGCCGTCTGCGAACCACCACGCCCGGCTCTGTCTCGATATGGTGCTGAATGAGGTTTGTATGGCCAGGTAGGGGAGAAAACATGTCAGCAAACTCTGCCTGTAATCTGGTTAAATCAATGAGCTGGGAGGGCAAGAGATGATCTCCCCCTGGGGCCAGTGTGAGAGATTGTTTTTTTATATTCGCCTCTGGCCCAAGATCATCATCTCCGCTAATCACCATCGCCAGCATCATTGATTCTTCCTCATTCCATTTTTTCAGGAGATTGAGGTCATAAATTTGACGTGCTCCTCTCCTATCTGAGCGTATTACCTCATAATCGAGCTCTCCAACTTGCCGTGTGACCTCAAACGGTCCTTGCCACTTTGCAAGTCATTTTGAACTTGACGTTGGGAGTAATACAAGCACTTTATCTCCCAGTGCAAATTTATGCAAATTGGTCCCCCTGTTACACAGCTGGCTCTGTTTGTCCTGGGCCTGTAAAAAAATTCTCCATGGAGAGCCACCCCAAAGTGTGGAGTTTTGTTCTCAGGTCCAGCACATACTTAAATTCGTTTTTAGATTGAGAAGGTCCATCCTCCCAAGCTTCTCTTATGACGTCTAATACCCCTCTGGGCTGACGACCATAGAGAAGCTCGAAGGGGGAAAACCCTGTGGAGGCTTGCGGGACCTCTCGCACAGCGAACAACAGGGGTTCCAACCATCTGTCCCAATTTTTGGCGTCTTCCTGAACGAATTTACGAATCATTGTTTTAAGCGTGCGATTAAAACGTTCGACCAGCCCGTCCGTTTGTGGGTGAAAGACACCGGTCCGAATCGATTTAATGCCCAATAATTCGTACAGTTCACGTAACGTCCATGACATAAACACCGCGCCCTGATCAGTGAGGATTTCCTTAGGAATCCCCACTCGGGAGATTAAAGAAAACAGTGCGTCAGCAACACTCTTAGCGGAAATGTTGCGGAGAGCCACTGCTTCCGGATATCGTGTTGCATAATCCACAATGACTAATGCAAAACGATGTCCTCGTGCTGATCGCTCTAATGGCCCGATGAGGTCCATGCCAATTCTCTCTCGAGGGGGATCTGCATTAACCTGTTAGCCAGCACCCCCGCTTTTGGAAAATCCCAAAAAATGACATACCCAAACTAAAACAGATACAGTTCATGAACCCTTTGCACTAAAAGCATAAGTAAGGTCTCATTTGAAAGCAGACTCTTTGCAGTTTATGGTAAACTCATAATTAATTATTGTCACAATGAGGAAAATAGTTAAAAATAGCTTTGAAATTTTGAAAAGTTATTAGAAATTTATTTTTATGAAATATATTTATGAAAATAAAAGTGAAGTTGGCCTTGTGGCAATCTAGAAATGCACTGCAGCTAAAGCCACGTGTCTGACCATGTTATATTTCAAATCTGAAGATGATAGGTTTAAAACTCTGAGTTTTATTACATGTTTTTCAAGACCATGTCATGAGACTTTATTTAGAAAGGACTCTAAAATGTTAACTGATGTTTATTGTCATCTATTCAAGGGTATTGTCTATATTGTGTTTGTGGCGCTAACAGCCCCATTCAGTTTCAGTCTCCCCTGAACACATTTACACCTCTCCAGCCAGCTTATGGCTCTTATTCTTTTCTTTTGTCTCTATTATAATTACTGATGTTCTATTCAAGATGATTTAATCCCTCATTTCATTCACCAAACTTCTCACTTCACCTTCTTTCAAACTGTATCTAATGCCCTTCTTGGAAAAAAGAGAAAAAAAGTGAGCTTTTCGATTAAAAATTATTTATTTACATTATAGCTCAGAACAGGTGCATCTCTGGGCTTGTTAGCATGTTAGCTTAGCACACCATCAAAACATGACAATTTATAAGATTAAAACCACGTTTTTTTCTCCAAACTTACTAGTCGATTGTTTTAAATAACCTTCTTTGATGTGATGTGGCTTTGGATCAAAAATCAGACAGAAAATATATCATTTTAGGCTATTCTGCACAATGAGAAAAGCTATCTCGATTGGCATTGCATTATAAATATAATCTACTATTATGAATACCTGACATGGCGCGAAGAACACAGATAAACCACATATCGTCACAATCGTGTATTTATTACTTTCAAAAGTGACGTTCTGTATGTTTATATCAATGATTATAGCGAAGTCTGGTAGCCTCTGTTAGTTCTGTGTATGTCACATGACTGCCTCTTGTTCATGTATTATTTGTGAACTAAAGGTGCACAGAGCGCCCTCCGGCTACTGGTATGGTTTGAACACACAGTAGTCCGTGTATTCAGCACTCATATAATGACAACAGCGTGTTTTGGGTAAAAATTTAATAAATATTAATCCTCTGTATAGCAAATTGACATAAACGTATGACAGTCCATCAATATTTCTCCAAATGTGCATGCTTTTAAGCTAAAAGCCCCGAGGGATGTTATTTTGTGGAGTTTTTTCATGATGATCGTACAGAGTTTTTTTCTCAATGGCTGAAGCTGACGCTCATATTTCAATGAAAAGGTAACGACTCCGTTTCTCATATTCATAACTCCCGACGCATATTAACAAATAACGGTCACTATACGATGTTGAGAATAAAATAAAGATTAAAAATTGAAGCTCGAGTCTTAGATCTTTTTAATGATGTATAGTTTGTCAAGGTAATTACATTAAATCTAACAGTAAATTTGAGCTAATTTAAACAAAGAAGCTTTGGTGCGTCGGCGTGCCACTGCTGGTTAACAGGTTAATGGGAGAGGGCGCAAAGGCGCTTTTGGGGTGGCCGGTGGGTTTACCAACTGACATTCACGACAAGCCGCGCACCACCTGCGCACATTCTCGTAAATGCCCGGCCAAAAAAAATGGGTCATGAGGCGATTTAGTGTCGTCACCTGTCCTAAATGACCAGCCATTGGATTAGAATGAGCCGCTTGAAAAAGCATTTCCCTGCGGCTCCTAGGAACTAACAACTGGGTTGTATCTTCTTTTGTCTGAGCGTCTTGGGTCACTCGATACAACCTATTTTTTTATAATTGCAAAATATGGATCATTGTCCCCACCTCAATGACAGGAGACCTGTCCACGAAATGCTCCGGGTCCCCGCAACGCCAACAGACCGGCCCAGACCTACCTGCCGCTCTCGTGGCAGAAAGTGGGTTAAATTGTTGGCGCGGAGAGAGGGGAGAACACGGTGGAACACGAGGCGGGCCGGGTGGACGAGACATGGGAGAGGGACAGGTCTAGAGAGAGAGAGAGGGGAATAGAAGGAGAGAGAGAGATTGATGGTAAGAGTTCGCCAACTCCTGGGCACGCCACCATATGGTCCTCCGCCAGATGGATGGCCGAATCCAGCGATGTGGTGCCGGTGGCACTGGACCCACTCGGCAGTTTTTTTCGGAAGCCGAGTGGTAAACTGTTCCAGTACCACCCGATTGATGACTTGCTCCACGTCGCTTCCATTGGCCAGCAGCCATTTGCGGCAGGAGTCCTGGAGCTGTTGGGCCATCACGAATGGCCGGCCGGACTCGCACAGCCCCAATGAGCGGAAGCGCTGGCGATGTTGTTCCGGGGTCCGGCCGACGCGCTGAAGGATGGCCCGCTTGAGATCATCGAAGACCAGGAGGTTCTGTACAGGGAGCTGCTGCGCCGCCACCTGCGCCTCTCCTGATAACAGGGGGATCAGGCACACCGGCCACTCCCCCCGGGGCCACCCAGAAGCCTCTGCTGATTTTTCAAATAAGTCCATGAAGGCCTCTGGGTTATCTTGTGGCCCCATTTTATTCAGCGGCAGGTGGGTGGGTGCAGCGGGTGTACTGATGGTCTTCGCACGAACCTCCCGGTCAATCCAGCTCCGGAACCTCTCGCGGTCTTCCTGCTGGACCTGTATGATGGCCTCAAAGCGGCGCTCCTGATCCATACGCAGGTCCAGCAGGGCTTGATGATGTTCCTGTTGCATGACCGCGAGGGATGAGATGATCTCCGCAAACGGCTGGGCAGAGGTCGAGTGCATGGCGGCGGCTCCCTTCTTCCTTCCTGGGTTTCGGCACCAGTGTAATAAGTTCAAGTTCATAGGGAAGGAAGAGGACAGGGTCGGCTTTGACTGCTGACTGAGTTTTTATTTCAATAACAAGATGTCCAAACAAAAGTCTGTGCAACGCACAATAGACAATCCACATCCACAGACGGGCTTCACTCCAGTAGTGCTCTCCAGCTCAGTCCCAGTGTCTCTCAGTCAGCAGTCCCTCTCTCTCTCACACACTCCTGTTTCTCCTGGTGTTTTATCCTGTCTCCGCGCCAATTACTGGAATAAGAAACAGGTGTTCGTGATTTGCATTTAACCCACTCACTCACCACGTGTCTCCTGACGCTCTCTCCTGCTGCAGACTTCGCTGAACCACGCCCCCCTTGCCACACTCGGTCTTAAACTATTATGGGTGAAAAGGCAACACAACTTGAGCCACAGGAAGATAAAGAGTCTTTGATCTCCAGATCAAAAGAGACAGAGAGACAACGCAGGCCTATTTCTTCTGAGTGACCTCTAAATGACACAGTTGAAAATCACAAAGACTGTGTTCACAAACAAACTGCATCAAACTGTTCCAAGACAATTCTAAATGGACTTATCAAACACCTTTCAACTGCATAATTTGATATCATGTCTACATATTATACATGTGACCATTTATGCTTAGAACAAGTAAGTTCAATTCCCTATAAATTAATTAATAATTTCATTTGAGCTGATTTGTCTTACACAAGACACATTAAAGAGCCACAGAAATCAAGCATTCTGCATTAGTTCAGGCAGGCCTCGTAGTCAAGCTCTGCTATCAGCTGATTGGCAAATTCCAACCCCACATAAATCAGCTGATCCAATTCCTATGGACTTAATTAGCAACTCTCAAATAATTACTTAAACACAGCTTCCGTCTGTCTGCCTGCATGGCTACTTCCACTGCACGCTGCTTACAATTAAGAAAAGTGAAACAGTCTTTTTTATGATATCACTATCATTTTTGTGTGGTCTGCTTCATCAGTTCATTATGAAGTAACAATACACAAGATTTAATTCACCTGTCATGTAAACAGTCTGTTTTAATACTGAGAGTGATATAAGAAGCTAGCCAATATGAGATTTGCATTATACAGAGACAAGCTTGCTGAACTCTATAAAGGAAAGAGGCTTTTCGCTTTGCATTCGCATATCAAATGAAGCTACAGCAATCATAGATTTTGTACAGCAGCATGTATAACAAATTCAGACTGCATGTTAGCGAATATCACCAGCAATAGATCGCTATATTGAAATAACAATACAACATGATTGATTGATTGATTGATTGATTGACGTTTGAAGCTTTGAACGTAATGCAGTATCGGAAGGTCAGGATTTTTAAAAATTGGCGCTTCACGAGCCGCCGCATAAAAGGGAAATGCATTTAATTGTTTTGTATTTTTAACAGAATATAAGGGTTAATATTAATTCAGACTTCAGATGTTTTGTTTGGTCACATACTTTCTCAAATCATACAACTGCTGCAGTGATTTGTTAGATAAGGTGGAGAAAACAAATCTGACCACAGATATTGCTAATGCGCATTAAGTCAAGTCATCTTTATTTATATAGAGCTTTTTACCATGCAGATTGTGTCAAAGCAATGTTATCATGAAAACAATTGGCTGCACAGCAGCTCTAGAATAAATTCATGTCATTTAAGTAAAGGTCCAGCTTAAGTAAGTTCATTGTATTAAAAGCTTAGAGTTAAGAAGCGTTTTTCAGCAAAATTTGATGAAAGCCTCAAACGCTTCAGAAAGCCTTGGTTCCCATCACTAATTTTAATGGCTTATTGATGCAGCTGCACTTCCTTAGACCGCTCGGGCTGAGATTGAGTGGAGGGGTCTTTGCACGTTCTCGCGGCCATGTGTAATTCATGAAATAAAGTGTTCATGACCGACAGTCGGTTGCACGCTGCGGGGTTTTGGAAGTGCCACCTACATATACGTGTGATTCACTATCAAAATGCATGGATTGACATAACATAGCAAGGGACAGAGATATGCCAAGTAATGCATAAATGTTAACTTGGACTAATAGGATAATAGAATATTAGTTCAGAAGCTGATGCTTGCTCAGTAGTATCTGCATTAGAGCACCCTCACTAAATTCGGGAAAAATTCTGGATTCCGGAACCGGGCTTGTCAAGGGCTGGACTGGGACAAAAAAAAATCAGCCCTGGCACTTTGGCCCAGACTGGCCCACTACATATGATCATAAACATGATTGTGTTATTTTACATATGCATCTGCTCACATATGATATCACTTGTTTCTGCTTTTTTGCCTGTTTTGATTCTGTACTCTTTCAGAAGATGTGTAGTAGGGCCCCCTTCCTATAACAGTGTAAAGTGAAAACACTGAAAATTCTGTCAATGGCAGGGAATTTCTTTTTTGTCGCAAAAGCGTTGCAAGCATTGTCTCACCACAAATGACGGAAATTTACATCAATGGCAGGGAGTTAAAGATATGCTAATTGTTAAAGCCAGAACAGCTAGTTTACACAACTTTCCATGAACAATGTATAAATAATGTTTTTGTGCTAGCGTTTTGTGCACATGTGTAAACTAGCCGTTCTGACGGTAACACATTATAGTGCTAGCCATCAACTACACCCACACTCATGAATGTAACAAGTGGAAACTGATACAGACATAGAGTTATTAGAGTTAATTATTTTATTGCAGAGTTATCACCATTATTTTGCAAACATCTAGTTTGTCCAATACTTTTGTTTTTGGCTGTTTTATCAAGGGGTAATGGGTTCCTACCACTAGCATAGCCAGAAAAACGACTCGGGGTGTGCATCAGAAAAACTGGGTGTGCCACATTTATTGTCAGATTAAAACTCCAAAGAGGTGAAAAGGGTGACATATTTATTAAATAAATTGTTGTTGAGGGGTCTGGGGGCATCCTCCCCCAGGATACATTTTTGGGATTTTAATATGTAAATGAAGCATTCTGGTGTACTCTGAAAATAAAATAAATGGAAAAGACAACATTTGCTTCAAGTAAAAAATAAAATAAAAACACAAAACAAACAAACAAACAAACAAACAAACAAACAAACAAACAAACAACAACAACAACATTTATTGACACTATAGGGCTGGGCATTGACACACATTTCACCATTGGATTTGAAGCTTGCGATTTGATGCTTGCGATTTGATTTCGATTCGATTACCTTCGATTCATTATTAATTAATTTGGGGCCATGGCTAATTTCATCAAAGAAACAAAAAAATATCTCTCAACGCTGTAAAGTTTAAACTATACAGGGAACCACAGCTGGTACCTCATTATAATATTAAAGTTTAATATTGATATATTTGTAAGCTACATACATATACATAAGTAAGTTTTTATAATAACATTATAATCAGGCTTGGGAGGGTTACTTTAAAAATGTATTCCATTACAGTTACAAATTACTTCATAAAAAAAGTATTCAGTAACGTAATCCAAGTACCACAATATAAAAGTAATGTAATTACTTTGATTACTTTTGGATTACATCAAGGTCACATGTATAAAAGAAAGAAAGAAAGAAAGAAAGAAAGAAAGAAAGAAAGGGTCCATGTAACGCTTCACAATTCAATTTTCAGACCATAAAATGCAAATGCAAAAATGAAAAATTCAAACCAGATGTTAATTTTTCTTGTTTTTCGGTTACATCATCAATGGATATTTGCCATTTCCCCCCCTTTTTTCAATTTTACTTTTTCTAAATAATGACTTTAGAAACAATCATTTTAATAAATTAAATCTAACCGATTTTCTATTTTTACATTTTTTTGTCTTGTAATTTGCGCCGTGGGCTGTACCATTAGCACGGTGGTGGCCGTGGACTGCTATCATTTCATTGATGTCACTGTTTTATTTACACTGTATGCATGTTGAGGAGTAGTTTAAAAGACTGAACACAGAGTATGTCCTTTTTTCACCCAAAGTGCTATCATTTTTATTATTAATATAATAACTGTCCTAATTATAAGGCAGTCTCGGACTGGCCATTGCGAGCAGCTGGGAAAAGTGAAATCCCGGTGTCCTGGCTGATTTAGCACATTTGGGATCATTTAATTATTTTTTTTTTAGGTTTTTAGCTCTCGTTTTATAGCCAACAATATATTATACAGGCTAGCTATATCGCTGCAAGTCAAGAGCACTATTATGATTTATTTCGGTTCATTATCGAATGTTGGATTCCCGCAGTAATCATTTGGGTAGCTACACCACAGTCAATAAATAACTACAAACAAGATGGGCAATGTGCCAAATCAAATTAGGTTTTTGTATTTATTTATTGAAATTAAAATAAATCACGTGCTCGACTTGCAGCATATAGATATATCAGATTCACCTCATCTCCGGCGAACTGCCTCTATTGTAATGAACAAGTTTATAACTGCTAAGTTTATAAGCGTGTGAAGTGCGGAAGCTCAATGTCGCTGTGGAAACGAACAATTATGCCCACTTTGCATCTGAGGAGAGGCCTAGTTTGTATAGCCTAGCCTACTGTTATGGTAGATGAGATGTAAATAAAAGCTATAATATCAACTCAAATTTGCCAAACCTTATAACTGTAACAAAGTTTATGAAGAAAGGAAAAGTGAAGTCAGATGACAGACAGGCCATCAGTTCAGACAACTTTTAAACATTTTACCCCATGTAAACAGCCAATAGACTGCTATTTATAAGGCTATATTTTTTATTTTAGGCTACTATTGCTATTTTATTATTTTTTTCTTGTATTTTTATTTTACATTTCATTATTTTGAGTAGACATAACAGGGCATAACCTTCAATAGACTATATGACTACTTGGCCATAAAAACAAAACAGCTTTATTGATAAAAATTGTAGGACCTTAGGTCATTTATTAGCTCAATTAAGTATAAAGAATTAAGTTACAGGGAATGAGAATCGAATCAACTGTAATTGATTTACTGTAAATTATTCAGAATTAATATTTAACACTTCATCAATTATTCGTCCAGTGAAAAATTGAGGTTAAAGTATTCTACCAATTCTGGATAAAATATTATTCTGTAGCCAACAGTAACAATATTTTATTATGATTATTATAAGCAAGAGGTAACTGATCTTTGAGTTTAAGACAGTAATTTGATACACAGCACAAGAAACTCGTATATGTGAAAATCAAAACAAGCTTTATTGACTACTTCTAATGATTACAGGAAACTAAGGCTAAACACACACACACATTCATACGCACACACACACACACATTCACGGAGTTGATATGAGTTATGAAGAAAGTCCCAAATACTAACTAAACATCGCAACCTGAGGAAAATCACAAAAGCAGAGCTTTGGCTTGATTCTTTAGGTTTAAAGGAGTTTCACCAGTTTCCAGCAAGAGAGAGAAGTTTGCTTGTACCTGCGTTTGCTCTGACAGCTGAGGTAATCCGGTTGTTCTGCAACTCGTGTGCAGCGGAGTCCCGTTCTGGATTGGCTGTCTTTCAGGTGACGTCTTCTCGGGAAAGCCCTTCGTGGGTTGCGCGGAAGCTTTAAAGTTGTTGCCGGCTGGTGAAACTCGCTGTTCTGAGCAGTTTTCTTCTTTGGAGACTTTGGTCAGATGTTTCACAGAGTGTTTTGGAGTCTGGATGTGACGGATGTTGAATGGTCAGCTCCGCGGCTCGTGGATGAAGTCGGCGACTGTTAGATGGAAAATCAGCCCCGGTAAAGGATCAGTTCTCAATGACCCATGCGACTTTTCCGCCGTGGTCAAAGTAGCGGTGCTTCGGCTACTGGGCTTCAACGACTGTGCTTCAGTCCGACTTCTGACCGACCTTTTGACCGATTTCTGACCGATTTTCTGACTACTAGCTATTGGGAAAGCATAGTTTTAAAGGAGGAAGTTAGCTCCGTCCCCCGATGTGTTTATCCAATGAGACGTTGCTTAGACACGCCCCGTCTATTGTCCATTGATTGTGATGTCCGTGGAACATAATCATGTTTATCAGTGACTTCATAAAGTTTCCTAATATTTCTCTGGTACCAAATTTCAATATTTCATTCACACAGAATAATAGAGAATTATAAATTCTGCATTTAGAACTCAAACATGACACACTTCTTACACACATATTACTAGACTGACCTAATTAAAACAATGATTACAATAATGCATTTGAAGAAAACCCACATATTGAATACATTGAATAGACATGTTAGTAATTACATCATGGCATGTATTATTCTGTATATAGTTTAAAATGATCTCTTAATGATGGTCCATTTGAAATTCAAGATTGAGTCTGTAAGCATAAAGTCATTGAACAGCGACCGGAGTCACAAGTGACCGGGTTGTTGGGGAAAATTTAATCACAGAAAAAGATTTTATTTTTGAGTTCACACAGAAGTCAATATCTGTTTCAGCAATGCAAAACACCTCTCTGAGCTCAACAGACAAAGCGTCTGGGGGTAACGATGGGACATCCAAACTGAGAGCTTTCCCGAACCAAGGGTGTCGGATCATTTAAATAAGTTCTAAGACAGAAGGGGGACCATTGTGTTTCTTGCTTTTTAATTTAAAATAGTCTGAGACAAAAGGGAAGGCCATTTGTGGGCCATTTGTGTGTGTGTTTGTTACCTACATCCTGTATGGAAAAGTACTGAGGAGAGTTGCTCAGACATTTGGAGTATAAATGTTTGTGGGTTCCTTTGTGTCCTTAGTTCACACTTGGGGCAGACATTGTATGGTTGTGTCAACTGTGGACTCTTTCTTGCAAGAAATTAAAATCTTTATAAAGTGAATTTTCCTAAGGTTTGTCTCTTACTAGTGATGTCAGCTAATTAATTTTTGCCGCAACAATTTTGGTGTCAGAAGTGGGATTCCTTGGACGGACCTTCTGGACCTGGAGAGCACCGGTGACCTGCAATCCTGACCCAAGTCAGCCCTAACCCCGTTAGATTCAGGGACGAGGGACCGACGCTGTGTAGGTCCAGGAGGACGACCACTGGAATCAAAAGAAAAACGAACCTGAGATGGCAACGGGTGATTCTGGTAAGAGACAAACTTGGAAAATTCAGGGGGGAAAATCTTTTATAGAATTTGGTTAAATTGAAAATTGAATTGATAGGGATAAACCATAGGGGAGGTCTGAATCTGTGGCAAATGCAGCGTGAATTGATGTTTTTTACGAGGTAAAAAAAAAAAAAAAAAAAAAAAAAAAAAAACTGAAATCACGTGGGCGAATAAGGGGGACTGAGTTGTGTGCAGTCCGGGGACTGAGTTGTGTGCGGTCCCGAATAGGGCGCTATTGAGAGCGTCCGCCCGGCTGATCTTGGGTGAAGAGATCAGATCTGTACGGAGACGTCCAACAGATTAATAGCGCGCGCGCAAAAAAGCCACAGAATCAGACTGCCAATATGGGGAAATCCCAAAGCAAGCTAGCTGAATACGAGACACCGGTATTTTGTCAAATGAGAAAATTATATGGCCAAAGATGCATGCAAGATATAGAAAAGTTGATCAAATATCATGATTTCCCAAAAGAAGGAACTCTTAGTAGTACAAGGTTGAAAACAGTAAAATTGTCGATCGAAGAAGGGAGTGACATAACAAAGGGTTGTGCAAAAAAACATGTATGTGGGAAATGTGAGAAAACAATTAATTGCTGGGTGGAAGAGGCAGATAATAGGGAAAGAAGAATGTTAAAGAAAGAAAAGAAAAGTGAAGAAAAGGCAACTGTGCCTCCACAGAATGAGATTACTATTACTAACACATCTTATGCTTGTGCTTTTCCACATGAAACACCGCCGAGCTACACAATTTATCCCAATGCGGAGCTCCAAGGCCTGAAAGTGGACCCCGATCTCGACTGCTCTCCGTTCCCACCGAACCAACCAATTCTACCAGCCAAACCAACTCCAGCTCCCCAGCAGAGAGACGGGGGAGCACGCGCCGCTGAGCTGAGAGAAGAGGGAGCACGCACAGCTGAACAATCAACAGAAGGAGGAGCATGCGCAGCTGAGCCAACAGCAGAGGGGGCATACGCAACTGAAAGCTTCCGGGGCAAAGAAACACTGCCGTCCGGAAGGAGAAAGAGACTAGCGATCAGGAAGACGAAGCAAAGAAAGAAAGGTGCACGATCATATGTTTTACGTTCCAACACACACGCACAAGCCAGAGCGCTGAAGTCAGACGGGGACTTTGATCTGAGTTCTGATACCCTCTCAGAAAGCGACGAGGAAGAGGAAGAGGAAGAGGAAGAATTCGAGATCTCGCGCCCAGAGAAAAGGAAAAACCGGGTGAGCATCACAGCACCTATGGTGGAGGTTATGGGAGTAAATTCAATAGAATTAGTATACCGCCCTTGGAATTTAACCGACATGAAAGAGGCGATGGCCCACCTGCCGAATCCTGACGACGCAGGGGACCGTTTTGCCACCGAACTGATGACATTCTGCCAAGAGTTCAGCCCGACGCTGAAATGAACTGAAAAGACTCATGATGGCAAAACTGGGAGGAATGAACTGGCACAAGATAAGCGCAGAATTACCAGCAGTGGATCACAGACGAAGTCACGTTAACTGGCAACATGCTTCAAACGACGGATATCGAGCAGCTGTGACGGGACTGACTGAGACTGTGAGAAGAGCATTTCCAGCACGCATCGACATGTCCAGAGTGAGCCACTGCCGTCAAGAACCAGGTGAGAGCGTTCAAGTTTACTATGAGCGACTCTATGGTGTGTTTTGCAAGCACAGCGGGTTAAAGGAACCAACAGATCGTGGCGACAGACCAACCACGTGGGAAAGTTATTTGGCGAACAGCCTTTTGAATGGACTGAGACCTGAAATTTCCCAAGCCGTGAAACACAGCTATATTGAATGGACTGAAGGACGAGTGAGCACCATCATGAAACATGCCTTGCACGCAGAAGATGAGCTGAGGGTAAGGAAGGAAAGGCCAAGAATAAAAGAATTGCAGTTGGCAGCTGTGCAAAGACCGCAAAGATTCAGTTCGAACGAAAGAGGAAGGAGAAGAGGACGATTCAGCGGGAACAAAGGAGGACACAATTCAGACAAAAATGGCTGTTATCTGTGCGGAGCTGGCGATCACATTATTCGTGAGTGCACAAAATGCAGGAAGTGCAAAATGGACGGACACTGGGCAACAAACTGCCCTGAACTGCTAAAGGCTGACTGAGAAAAAGGATGCGGAGAGCAGGAGGAGATCGGGTGGACCACGGCCAAGGATGCAAAAACCGCCGCAAAGGGAAGTACACGTTTACTAATATCACACACACACACGCACACACACCTGAACACATGCACTGATAATGCTCTCCGCAATGAAAAAAAAGCTTGCACCTCTTTGTGTGTTTCTGAAACAAACAAAGAAGATTTTGACAAATGTTTGATTATGTATAGCAGTAAGGGATTTTTAAACATGCCTGAATATCCCCTGCTAGTTGAAGGGACAATGATTTCATTTTTGGTAGACTCAGGGGCGACCCGATCTGTTTTGCGACCATGTGACTTGCCATGTGAACCAGCGCTAACAAACAAAACGCATGGTTCTTTGTCTGTATCAGGACATTATATAACAGAACGGTTCACTGTGCCATTAAAGTGTGAGACAGAAGGGGGCCACGTGCTGAAGCATGCATTTTTAACTTCAAAAACATGCCCAGTACCCCTTCTGGGCCGAGATTTAATGTGCAAATTAAATTTGGTAATGGTTGCAGATCCCTCGGGCATTGTAGTGAAAGAGGGTGAGCAAATGTATTTGAAAACAGAACCAAAATGGGTTTACAAATGGCACATAACCGAAACTGAGTGGGCAAAAACAATCTGTGAATTGGGGAAAAATAGAACACTGTCATTTGGTACAGATTTTATGATGCCTGACAATTTGCATTGCACGTCACATGTCGTAACAGAACGAGATCAATTTTATGAAAAACAATGGTTTGAACAAAAAGAAGACACTTTGAAACTTGATCAAATGTTTTGGACTGAGAAAATGTGTGCGATTTCAGTAGGCTTATCAGAAAAACAGCTTCCTCTCTATTTGATAGCAGGAGAGTGTGTGCCACACATATCAATTTCAAAGAAAAACACACAGGCCTGGGGTGACATGGGAATGTTTGTGAAGCACTGTGTTGAAACAAATGACTGGGAGAAGGTCGATGAGACTTTAGAGTACAGTAAGAAATTGAGGGCTTTTAAATCTGATTGCAAGCATGAAATTGAGGTGAAGCGAATTTTAACCGCTGTTGACAAACACACATATGAAAATGACTGTATGACAAATATTTGTGCTTTGGACATACACCCTGCGCTGGCAGAAGTGCCTGACGAGTTGTGGGCAAAGCACAAGTATGATGTGGGACTGATTAAAGGATGCGAACCGGTGATAATTACTCCCAAATCTGATTATAGACCTTGCCAACCACAATATCCATTAAAAACTGAGGCAATTTTGGGCATAGAACCAGTTTTTGAATCATTGTTAAAAGAAGGCGTAATTGTTCCATGTGACACCTCACCGGTGCGTACTCCCATCTTTCCTGTGAAAAAGATTAGAGATAAGGGTCAGCCCACTGAATGGCGTTTTGTGCAGGACCTGCAAGCTGTGAATTCAGCTGTCAGAGCGAGAGCTGCTACAGTTCCAAATCCCTACACAATCTTGTCACAAATTCCACAGAGCGCCACATTCTTTTCAGTGGTAGATTTGGCGAATGCCTTCTTTAGCGTACCAGTGGACAAAGACAGTGCATATTGGTTTGCATTTAATTTTAAAGGGAAAGGGTATACTTTCACAAGATTGTGTCAGGGATATTGCGAATCACCAACAATTTACAATGAAGCACTCAGACGAAGTCTTGAAAATTTGACTCTGACACCTGGATCAGCTTTGCTTCAATATGTTGACGATATTTTGATTTGTGCAAAAGATGAAACAACATGTGTGAAAGACACTGTGACCTTGCTGCAACATTTGGCACAGGAAGGTCACAAGGTCAGTAAACCTAAGCTACAATTTGTAAAAAAACAAGTCACATTTTTGGGTCATATAATATCTGCAAACAGTAAATCACTGTCTGGAAAACGAGTGCAGGCAATAACTGAGGTACCAAAACCAACCACAAAGAAACAAATGTTGTCATTTTTGGGGATGTGCTCTTATTGCAGAACATTCATTCCCAATTATGCGATTCTTGAGCAACCCCTGAGAGCACTGACAACAGGGAAGGAATTGAAGTCATGTGATAAGATTAATTGGACGGGGGAGGCTGAGAAGGCTTTTGCCGACATGAAAGCGCAGCTCGCCACAGCCCCCACATTAGGCCTACCTGTACCAACTAAACCATTTGTCCAAATGGTTGATGAAAAAAATGGGTTTATGTCTTCTGTTCTTTTGCAGCTACATGGAGACAGAATGCGACCAGTGGGTTATTTCTCTGGCAAATTAGATCCAGTAGCAGCAGGCCTGCCGCACTGTCTGAGGGCCGTGGCAGCTGCTGAACAGGCTGTGATGGCCTCTAGAGAATTTGTGGGGTATTCTGACGTGACATTAATGGTTCCGCATGCTGTTTCCATGATTTTGCAGGAACAGAAGACTTCACATTTGTCAACAGCACGATGGCTGAGATATCACACAATTTTGCTGGATATGCCAAACATCACAGTGAAGCGTTGCACAGTGCTGAATCCTGCCACTCTCCTTCCAACAGAGGAGGATGGGGAGGAACATCACTGCTGTTTGACTGCACTCGAACAGATATGTACCCCACGCCCTGACCTTTCGGACACACTGCTCGAAAACAGTGAGCATATCCTGTTTGTGGATGGCTCTGCGTTCAGAGATCCACAGACAGGCCTGAACAAAGTTGGTTACGCGGTGACCACTGAATTCGAAACATTGACATCTGGCACATTGCCATCAAATTTTTCAGCTCAAGCGGCAGAGCTCGTAGCCCTGGCAGAAGCATGCAAGCTCATGGAGGGTAAAAGTGTAACGATTTACACAGATTCACGATACGCGTTCGGGGTTGCGCATGATTTTGGGGCTTTATGGAAACATAGAAATTTTTTGAAATCTGATGGCCGGCCAATTCTAAATGCTTCTCTTGTGTCTACTCTTTTAGACGCAATTCTCTTGCCAAAACAACTTGCTATCTGTAAATGCGCAGCGCATACTAACAACAAAGATTTCATTTCAACAGGAAACGCAAGAGCAGATATGGCTGCGAAGGCCGCGGCAGCACGGCAGTCAAAGGAACCAGAATGCATTTTATTATCTGAAACTAACACAAATGCTTTGACTTCTTTACAGAGTATGCAGGCGTTTGCTACAGTAGCGGAGAAGAACCTGTGGAGACGTTGTGGTTGCAAACTTGAGAATGATGTGTGGATGAGTGTGGATGGCAAGCCTTGTTTACCCCGACATTTTTTCTCTCATTATGCTAAATGCCTCCATGGGCGTGACCATGGAGGCAAAGGGGCTATGGTAAGACAAATGAAAGACATGTGGTTCACGAAGGGCTTTACAGTGGTCGCTGAAAATTTTTGCAACAGATGCGTCATCTGCAACACACACAATGTGGCGAGAGGAGTGAAAATGCCCCTAGCATCTCAACCAGCATCAGAAGGCCCATTTGAGTATCTCATGATGGATTTCATTGAATTGAGTCCGTGTGAGGGAAAGAAATACTGCCTGGTGATGGTTGACATGTGGTCAAAGTGGGTTGAAGTTTTCCCCACCTCCAAACAGGATGCAGCAGCAGTGGCCAAAGCCCTGCTGACTGAAATAATTCCCAGATGGGGAATTCCAAGAAAGATAAGTTCAGACAACGGAACACACTTTGTGAACGAGGCAATAAAACAAGTGGGTCAGTTTTTGGGAATAGATATGAGAACACATTGCAGTTACCATGCTTCTTCAGGGGGGGCAGTGGAACGTGAAAACGCAACAATCAAAAACAAATTGGCAAAATGTTGTGAAGACACTGGTCTCACATGGATAAAAGCCTTGCCTATTGTGTTAATGTACATGAGAATGAGAAAAAGAACCAGAGTAAATTTGAGCCCGTTTGAAATTGTTTTTGGACGACCGCCATTCATGGGAATGGAAGGGGGTAAACAACAGCTGCCATCCACAGATTTGTGTGAGCACAATATGCTGAATTACTGCAAAGAAATGTCTTCTCTGTTGTCTGATGTCTGCGTGCAGGTGAAAGCTGCTCAGGGGAAACCGGCTGAGACTCCCTTGCACAACATCAAGCCAGGAGATTACGTGGTGATAAGGGACCTGAGGAGGAAGAGCTGGAAGGCGAAAAGGTGGTTAGGACCATTTGTCGTGCTTCTGACGACACACACCGCCGTCAAGGTAGCTGAGAGAGCGACGTGGGTGCATGCGAGCCATTGCAGAAAGGTCCCACCAGTGATCGGGGAGGAGGAGCCGAGAGGAGAGGAGCAGGAGGCACACGTCTGTGCGGGTAGAGATCAAATATAAACATCATTTGCCGTTATCATCTCAAGAGTAGAGACCCTGGCACAAAGTGGTGCTGAGCCAACCAGTTTTTTTTAAAGAAAAAGCACATCAAAGACTAATCTTCCTCACACGTTCTGGACGTACAACTGTGCGATCCATTTAGCCAACTGTAAAGAATGGAGCAAGTGAGACCATGGCACCGGTTTCAAGTGCCCGGAATGTGTGGCATAAAGGTAACCACGTGCATACTGACTTTATTCAGCTTGGTGATGAGTAAACCAGCACCACAACAAGTGAAACCACCTGTTATACCAGCATTTGAACCTGACATTCCCAGCTGGGATGAAACAGTGTGGATGGGAAATGAAGGAGTAGGAAAAGGGGGAACAAAACCGGAAGTGGACAAGGCAATGACAAAATGCCAAGGGAACAAAGCCTGCACTCTGGCACTGCTGCAGAAACAGGAACTGAAGATAAACACCAGCTGCTGGCTTTGTCTGCAAATGTCTCACGCCTGGAAGACAGTACCATTGACTGTTGCAACAATAAATGAGACTGACTGTCTGATCCCAAAGCAGATGACGGAGGTGCTTAGAGCTGCAGCAGACATCGAGCAAGGGAAGATTCCAACAAAACATCCAACATCTGCCTGCAAGAGAACACAACGGTATAATCACACAGACATGTTGATTCCACCATTGAGAGTGATGCATGTTCAAGGAGATGTGTGCGTGTGCTCACAGAGACTGAAGCTGAACGTGAACACAGGATGGTCTGACTGCAGAGTCAGAATTGACATCAAGAATTCAACGACAGGGAACTGCACAGCCGTAATAGACGGTATCACAACAGACTTTACCTGCCCGTTTAGCAAACCAGGTGACACTTCACCTGCGGCAGTTTGGGTTTGCGGTGACAGAGCATATCATTTCATGCCACAGAAAGACTGGACAGGTTGCTGTTACCCAGCCTTAATGAATGTGGGAACATCTGTGTATTTTCCGGATAATGAAAAAGGAGAAAAGACCAGACAGAAAAGAGATATTGTTTCTGAAATAGGGACATTGCCAAACCATTACAATGGTTATGTCTTGTCAGATCCGTGGACAACACCTGGGGCAAATGTGGGCTGGTCTATTTTTCTGGGGGTGGGAACAGCAGTAACGATAAACAAAATTAATGGATTAGCATGGAGTGTGTTAGCTTTAGCCAATAGCACCGAACATGCCATGACAATGGTGAATGAGGAAATGAGACAGATCAGAGATGCAGTTATTCAGAACAGACTGATTTTAGACATGCTCACGGCAGAAAAAGGAGGAGCTTGCAAAATGTTGGGAATGTCATGTTGTTTTCACATTCCAGATTACAGTGACAACATCACAAACATCATAAACCATATGAGAGCAGCTGTAAGGGAACCTGAGAAAGCTGATGATTCATGGTTTGGGTGGATAACAAATCTGAGAGTTTGGGGACACTGGCTATGTTACACTGTATTGCCAATTTTTGCAATAGTGGTACTAGTATTGCTATGTTTACCATGTATTTTTCAGTGCACTTCCAGCATAGTACAGAGAATGGTGAAGACCAATATGTCTCAGCAAATGGGTAAACTAACTGTTTATGACGATTACAATGAGTGGATGAGCGAATTTGATGAGATGTTTAGCGAAGAGACACCTAAAACAAATTAGGGGATTTTTATTTGTTTTTTTTTTTTATTATTATTTTTTTATTTTTTTTGTTTTTGTATTGTTTTGTTTGTTTTTTATTATTAGGGAACCCAGATATCTAAATGTTTCTTTATTTACAAATTTAAGAGAATGATCATTTATACAAAAAATCAGAAATGAAGAGTGTAAATGTGATGAGTGACTTAAATTAGCTTGTTTTATTATTACTTTTTATTACCTTTTAAATACCTTTATAATTGTTATTTTTTATTTATTTTTTTCTTATTCTTATTATTATTTTTTTTTTATATCTACACATTTTAAATTTTCCTTGTGAGTTATCAAAGAATGATAAAAGGGGGAATTGTTGGGGAAAATTTAATCACAGAAAAAGATTTTATTTTTGAGTTCACACAGAAGTCAATATCTGTTTCAGCTATGCAAAACACCTCTCTGAGCTCAACAGACAAAGCGTCTGGGGGTAACGATGGGACATCCAAACTGAGAGCTTTCCCGAACCAAGGGTGTCGGATCATTTAAATAAGTTCTAAGACAGAAGGGGGACCATTGTGTTTCTTGCTTTTTAATTTAAAATAGTCTGAGACAAAAGGGAAGGCCATTTGTGGGCCATTTGTGTGTGTGTTTGTTACCTACATCCTGTATGGAAAAGTACTGAGGAGAGTTGCTCAGACATTTGGAGTATAAATGTTTGTGGGTTCCTTTGTGTCCTTAGTTCACACTTGGGGCAGACATTGTATGGTTGTGTCAACTGTGGACTCTTTCTTGCAAGAAATTAAAATCTTTATAAAGTGAATTTTCCTAAGGTTTGTCTCTTATTAGTGATGTCAGCTAATTAATTTTTGCCGCAACAGGGTCAAAATGGATTGCTCCACACAAAGGAGGTATAGATAGGACATATTCGTCTTTAAATCCATTGATGGGTGTTTTCCTGTTCCGTCCGATAATACAAGAGGGTTTTGTGAGAGAGTCAATAGATTTAAAAGTCCCATTCTTCGTGATCCCATGTTTCCAACTTTAGTTAGTGTGTAATGTTGTTGTTAGAGTATAAATAAAATCTGTAAAATTTTAAAGCTCAAAGTTCAATGCCAAGCGAGATATTTTATTTAACAGAAATAGCCTACAACAAATGGCCTGTTTGGACTACATCCCTCTACTTCCTTCTTTAATGACGTCACTAAAACTGTGTTTTGACTAACCTCCGCCCACAGGAATACACAAAAAAAGGGGGCGTGGTCTTGTTGCGCTCCCACGGAGAAGAGCAAGAGTTGCGTTTGTAAAGTGTGTTTGTCGCCATGTTGTCGAAACGCTGTTATTTTCATCCCGCAGTCCAATCACCTTTGTTTGGCCTTCCCAGGGACGCTGTACTTAGAAATCAGTGGTTACAATTTATGTTTAACTCGGTTCCCGAAAATTATAATCCACATGTTAAACTATGTGCAGCACATTTTACTGAGGACAGCTTCCTCAATCTCCGTCAGTTTAATGCCGGATTCGCACAAAGATTATTTTTGAAAGATGGAGCAGTTCCCTCTTTGTTTGGAGAAGGCGTTGTTTGTGGACCACAACCGGTAAGTGCATTTTATTATTTACGTTGGTGCGTTTAACAGTTTCTGTAACTTATCACACAAAGGGCAACGCTGTTTAGCTTTGTTAACTAGATGGCAATTGAAACTTATCCGACCAAAACTTTTAAAAAGTGTAGTAATTCAACCGGACACCATCGATTGTTGGTCTTTGTTATGATCAGTTTAAATTATTTGTTGATTATATCTGTTGTTTACTGTTTAACCACATGCTGGTTTAGCTGCAGCCACGCGAATCATTGTTCTATGTTTAGGCCTATGTAACGTTACCTACTGTAAATAAACAGCTTACCATTGTGACACATCCTGTAAAAGACGTGTTTGCACAGGTTCTACTCGATCCTTTTCATCTATGTTCTCCGGGTCTGATTCCGGCTCAAATTGATAAGGTAAAATTAAAGACATGTTTACGATAACACTGAGCGCATGCATCTCCCCGTTATGGTAAGAGGCGTGACCTTTCCGGGCAAGGAGCGCTAAGCTGTTGTCAAATCACAACACAGGAACCGCTGGCACAATCAGAACTCGTTACGTATTTCTGAAGGAGGGACTTCATAGAACAAGGAAGTCATCAGCCTGTTTTTATGACAGTGGAAACAGCGGTATACAGATAAGTAAATTATGTGAAAAATACTGTGTTTTTTTACACGTGAAACATGAACACATGTTATATTGCACACTAGAAACACAATCAAAGCTTCAAAAAACCACAAAGAACGGGACCTTTAATGTGATCAGACCCTCGTGATAGGTTCTGATTAGTTTATTGCTGATGAGCTAAGAAGTCCTTTAGACAGAGTCCTTTGTTAAAAGAAGTCGTGTCATCACTTCTGTTAAGGCTAGGTTTTTCCTGTCAGGAAATGGATCTTTTGGACCAAATGATGCTTTGTTCAATCATGCCTCTGGCTGATAAAGCCATTTGGTAACGTCTGTCGAACGAGTCCCTACAAAATAGAAACCGTATATACCACATTGAATAACAAGACTAAACATGATGATATAGCCTACATTTTTGGAATACATTTTTTAACTGAAATATCACACATGGCCGATAATCATATTGTTATAGCCTACTTATGGCTCCAAGCGGTGTGTAATGTTCATGTACATGTCCACAGCATCCCAAAAGACACCATTACCCACGAGAGTGGCATAAAAAATATGGTCACACTGGTATGTTGATGACCACAAATTTTCCCTCTGCAGCTGGCGGTCAAGGTAGCCATCAAGGGTGTCTTGTCCATAGGGTGATGGATATGTTAAACTCCCTCCATTGCTAATATAGTCATGCAGCCACAACCTCGGCGGGTGGTATAAGGTGAGACGGGATTCGTGCGGTACTCAGGTCGGCTGCGAACAGAGCATCAGGAATGCCCTTGTGTGGAATCGTGTGTGCGTTCCACGCAGGGACGAAGTTCTGTAATCCCACCATGCAGCATTTAGAAGCAATGCAAGAGACACAGTGCTTGACAAAGGGATCATCCATGTCCAAGAAACTATTGTTCGTAAGATAACACAAAGCTTGTTTGATGGGATAGTTTATGCGAGCGTTTATTTCTACCCACTTTCTTTCGGCGGCATGGTTTTGCCTGGACTGGCTTTGAATGAAAGGAAGACGGTGTGTATTGGTTCAAAGCGCTTCGAGATTGTCGTACTGATTAAGACACAAATAAAATTCACGACCGTGGTCTACTCTTAACTGGTCAAACAGTCCATGGTTCAAGCTAATTTCTCTATACACCTCATCATATATTGTCAAATTATTCTTAATTGGCATGACAGAGTATCCCAATATTTTCTCACTAAACCCATCACTTGCAACGACTTCGGTCACACCAAAATCAATAAGCTTCTCATTTTGATCCATGTGAAGTTTGTTTGAATGTTTCTTGATGCGCAAAACTAATAAATAGATAATACACTTGCACCTCTTTCGATTCCATATTGTGTCCTCAAGTGATGTTGCACCTCTGTGCAGGTTGTAACGAATTTCATTTGATGAACTCCGCTAATGAGCGGTTGTTCCCCTTTAAATAAGGAGCGAGTACATGTGACGTCATGCTCCCCCGGGGAAAAAGAAAATGTCCGGTGTTATGGAGACACGTTGGTGTTTTTTGCTCTTGTTGTCGCTTTGAATCTCCCGCTGTGAATGGACTAACTGAATCTCCCGCTTGTGTATGGAATGTTGGAAACGCTTGCTGAAGCCGTGTATGGAGAGCTATTGTGCACTTATCCTGATGTAAACGGAGACTGACGGTAAACCAGTCGTGCTAGGTAAAGTGTAAGTTTAATTTTCTTTTGCTATTGTTTATTTTTTATGGGATGTTGTAAATTCGCTGGTTATTTTGTTTTGTGCTTATTATATTTTATTTGTATTTAGGGGTGGGTTTTATTTCTTTTGAACTGGATATGTGCAAGGTTATTTAATCTTACATTTATGGTCCCGATTCGTGCCTCATTCTCAGTTTGTCTTTTTCACTCATTGAATGCATAGGCCTATGGGAAAGAGTCATGAACATGAAGCCAATCCGTTCACAAAACCTCCTCCCAGACTTACTTCAGTACAGGGCTTTTAAACATGTTCAGGGGGGTGGTGTAACAATTGTCCAATGAGAATATACTTTCATGATATAGGAATGTGGTACATATAGAAAAACAAGTCTAAATATGGTCAACATCTGGTCCAGTGCCCCTGCCTGCCTTGGGCTCCAGTAAGGCCTAAAAAGCAGGGACCCTTTCTTGGCTGCTTTCCAAGAAACACACAAACATATACATTGTGTACATTAAAACCAGATGTGTGACGAAACCATAACAACCAGTCTCCGTTCTACCCTTGCATCCGTGAAGACCAGGTGAGGGAAAACAGGGAGAAACAAGGAAAGAAAAGTCAGGCTGATAAGAAAATCTATCAGTTCCCCCATTTGATCATAAAATGATCACTTAATCATAGCATGACTTTTCCTCACAACACTTAATCACTTTCCTTGACCTTCAATAAGCTTTTTACTATATTCTACAACAGTGGATAAAAATTCACTGTAGACAACTATTTTGTCCTCTTCCGCATCTAAATGTCTTCGTTCTATGCTTCAGCATCAGGGTGATTTAATCAGTTTCTGTTGAATTTCTCTTTTTGCTGCTAAGCACTGTGGTGCTCGTCGATCCTTCATCTGTTCTTGGATGCTCTTGATCAGTTGGAGCAAACAGCGGGCTTTTAAGCCACCAGTTGAGTCTGCTCAATCTCCTCGTTGGTCCCCCTAAGGAACTCTTCTGCCTCTGCCAGGGTTAGAGGCACACCTGGTGTGAACTCAGGGTGTTCCACTTTTGAGCACTGCACTAGTGTGCTCATGGATCTCGCTCCACCACTCAGATAGTCTTCTCTTGTGGTCACAAGCAGGTGTCAGTCAAATTTGGTTCTATGAAGATACCGCATTCAATCTCCTGACAGCATCTACTCGTACCTTATACCTATATATGATAGATAGATATGGAGACATGGAGGACACACACACAAAATAACAAGACCAAAACAAGACAATAGCATTGTCATTTTCCATACCGTAAAAATACATCAGTACCTAGATTTTAGGACAAACATTTTTTGTATTAAATTGGTGATGAACTGAGAAATCATATTTTCCTTGAGCTTTTGACATATTAGAGGTAATCATAAGACTACCTGTAAGTTTCAGAGCTGAAAAATTCCTGTAACTCCAATCAAAGCTTTAACTGACACCAGACCCAGCAAACGACTTACAACAGCAAAGGATTTACAAAGTGAGGATCTATGACGTCAAAGGGCAGCAATCACCGCCTCCGCTGAAGAAGATCAACGCCTACTTCATCACTGCCTGTTTAGCCCCGCTTACCGATTCGCGCATGACATGCAATAGAATCGTTAGCATAAGTAACATAGTTCTACGTGTTGCTAAACCAGACTGAGCTACTAAGCAATAAACATGCCATTGAGGATTACAAAATATTGTTCAGTGCTTGGTTATGCAACATGTAAGTCACTGTGTTAATTTTAATGCATGATCTGATATTAATGATTCATGTTCAGTCAGATGTTCTTTGTCTGTGTCAGTAAATCAAACACGTGACTAAACATCAACTTGCGTAGTTTCTCTTAGTAGGATGAAAATAATCTGTTATTTAACAGTAAATAAATAAGAAAACGATCAAAGAAAGTTCCTTTTGCAATCGTTAGAGCAGCACGCTTAAGCTGTCAATCAAACAGCATGCATTTATAATGACTGATGCTCAACTCCCATTTTATTCAAAGAATCTTAGTTATATCACGTTTGCCTAGAAATTGAGTTTCAATTACGAGATCACTGCTTTCATTCACTCAACATGTCTATGATCAGCTACAATGTAATCAATGTAATCATCACTGCAATCTTTCATGCCACAATCTAAATATTTAAGCCTTGAGAGCTGTAATAGTAAAAACGCACTAAAAGAGAAAATAATACTTGGCTATTTCAGATGGAAAGATGTCAGCCAATCACAGCAGTGGGCGTTTACACTAAAGTCTCTCAGCAAACACGCCTCTTAAAACAGAGTGTTCAAACTAAAATCAGAGTAGGAAAAATGCATTTTATAAAATGACAATTTTGGATGTAAAAGCATTAACATCATAAGTGTACCCCAGAAAACATTATAAAACAATAAAACAATGCAGTTCATGACCCTTTTAACAAAACTGCTTTACCTGTGAATGGAAATTTTAAAATGCTGTTAGAGACAAAATATATATTTACTCATCAGCAGTGACAGTAGTAACCTGTGGAAAAAATTAATGTGGGGTGAGGGCTGTCCATTTTTTCATTACCACCAATACATGGAGCAGGGTTTGAACCCATGTCATTCCAGTTTCTGTCAATACCATACATTGGTTTTTGCTATCTGATTTCCTCTTCATTTTTTGCGCTATACAGTGCATTTCAAAATGATTAACCAATGCTTTTCTACATGGACAACACTCAGACCACTTTAAAATGTTAACAATCACAATGTATTTCATACACCTGTCACAGAATTAGCTTGAGGGAATTCTGCAAATGGAATTCATCATGACATTCTGAAAAGGAAGAGTTAGATGTGTGCTGCACAAGTGTGGCACTGCCACAACAACAACCCAGGCCAAGATTGTTAACCCAAATTCATCCATGGCCATTATTCCATTTATTCCATTGGACATTATCCAATTTGTGTGCCCACTTCAAAAATTTGTTTACAGCTGTTTATGGCATTTGGTTTGCCTTGGTGCACTATCACTCTCACACACTTTCACACTTTTTCACACCCCCATTTTCTGGCCAGAAAATCATCTCTTTTTTGTCACTGTCTCCACAGACAGTGAACTGAATAGGGAATGTATATGGTTACAGGTGAAATATCACCAAATCCAATCGAATAACACCACTTCGATTTCGATGGAAACTACTGAATGTAGGCACTGTGGCATTCCCTGTGCGACAGTGTCTAAGCAGTTAGACTCATACAGTCAGACGAAGTCATACGCAATGGTTTGAGATTTCTTAATATCTAATTGATCATATAATCTTTTAAACCTAGGCATGCCACCGTTAGAAGAACCAATTCAAATTTCTTGAATGCAATTTTTTCCTTCATTTGTCCAATATAATTTCATTTTCATTATTAATTTGGTGTTGCTCATGAGCTGTTCTGATAAAAGTTTGGAGATCTCCACATATTCTTGGATCCATGGCCAAACATCATGTATTCGTAATCCCTGTCAATGACAGCATCTGTAATTTCATAAATTAGGAATTAGGCTATTAGTTCAATTTATCCCTAAAAATATAAATAAACCAAGATGAGGTGACCAATATTATGGCTTTACCATCCACAGTTTGTTCTAGGACACTTTGTGCCCCAATTGTAATCTTTTTTGTTCAAAGAACTCTGTAACATGCTTTATAGGAAGCTCTGTTTTACGAGCAGAGTCTCTCCCTCTCTCTACACTTCACAGCATCACCAGTGATCTAATTTAACATTTTACCCAGGATTTTATTAAATATCTCCTCACTATAATAAGTCCAGTCCAAAGTTTGAACTGATTTATGAATCAGACCAAACACTTAGCTTCATTTAAGGTTGGACTGGTGCCTATCAAAAGAAAGCAGAGTGTTGTTAGTTTATCAAAACATAAAGAACTGCTATGAGACCAGTAAATAACCAAGCTACAAATTAATGTGACAAATCAAAATTTTAGGCGGTCTCTGTAGTGCTCATTAAATATGCAGTACCTGCACACAAGGGAAGGGATAGAAGTCTTGCTTGATCTTCAGTCAGTTGAATGCGTTACTTTTCTCAGATTCATCTGGTAGTTCTGAGATTTCTGTAGGACTGCTGTTCTGTAGCACTGGACCTTCTGAAAGAGTCTTTCATTTTCACATGTCGTTCTCTTCATCCAGTGAACTTTGTCAGTCTGTGATGAGGATCTGATGAGAGCACTGGAGGTCTGGAAGATGCAGTTGTGTCTCTGTCTTTCTTCTCAGGGCATCTTGTTGCATTGTCATTTCTCCAAGTCCAGCCCCTCTGAGATACAGTATCAATTTTCTCTTTCAGGGGTGGAGCTGATGGTCCATCCAGCCGTGTGCCGTCTTCTCTCTCCCTCAGCACAGCATAGTTGTTTTTTATTTGGCAACATCCCAGAAGCCATGGTCTGCTTTCTAAAAAATGAACACTCAAGAGAGAGCCGCATGTAAATTCCAACCACAATTGTATATGAGCATTCTGATTTGCTTTTTAATTACCTCTTTCAAATGTCTCTTAATTTTATCATCTGGATGACAATAGCAGTTCCTCATTTTTATTTTAATAAAGCAAGTTCTTCTTTGCAGAAAAAGCAAGCAATTTCTTCTTTGCAGAATGCAGAAAAGAGCAATAAGCTACTCTGAAATATATCTGAGATCACTACAAATAAATAATCCTCACAAATTCATCAGCATAATGTATTCTGTTATAAAGTCAGACTTCAATCTCAATCTAGTAATACTAAATATAAGTTGGCAACCGTCAAAAATATTTTTTCTTTTTATGTTGAGCTCAAAACATCTAATTAAATTAGTCTCCCAATCTTGATCTCATTCAACACAATGCAGAAGTTATTCTTCAAATAACAAAATCTTAAAATCTCTGCCATACATCAATTTTCATACTGTCTCCCAGGGATAACGAGTACAAATACAGATGTCTGTACATAACAGGATTATACTGTATCTTTTATATTAATTTAATATTGTCCTATTTATTTGTTTCTCTATTTAACTCTTGAGATTATTTCATTTAAAGTATGGTCTTTAACCTATATCTAAGCCAAGACTCAAATCAAAATCTCATAAGTCTAATCAGCCAAAATATCTAAAAACAATTGCACATATTTGCGCTATCACCCATTGTCAAATATCTAATCAACAGAATTTTGATATTTGACTCCTAATTCACCATGAATTTCACATACAGCTGCTTTTAAGATCAGCAGCCCCTCAGTCTATCACAGGAGGGACAGAACATGATCTGCTTCATAACTTCACTGAATCAAAGAACTTTAATTCTTATTTGTAGCTCTAATATTCTGTCTCCTGTCCAGATCAAATTTTTTAATGCAAATTTTAAAGATTTAATTTAGAAGTTCAAGTTAATGCCTTGCAACGACAACACCATTTTCTTTAAAATCATTCAAAATTCATTCAATCGTGAAAAAGGACTGAGAGATATCCTAAGGAATAGGAAAACCAGGAAAAGAAATAAAATCTCTTCACACATATAATCATCTATTCCTTCTTCCCACGCTCAAAAACGTGAGGATAACACTAATGACAAAAAGGGTGATCAATCCTCTTTTTTGTCCTTCCCATATTTATTCAAATACGAGGATAACCAACTTTTACCAAATATGGCAAAAATCGCGGCACGGAAATTTAAGGATAAATTTCTCAACAGACAGTAAGATGCACTTAAGCATTTTATTTCTTACCTGTCTGGAGAAATCCCTGACGAGCCCCCAAATTGCAAGGTTATTTAATCTTACATTTATGGTCCCGATTCGTGCCTCATTCTCAGTTTGTCTTTTTCACTCATTGAATGCATAGGCCTATGGGAAAGAGTCATGAACATGAAGCCAATCCGTTCACAAAACCTCCTCCCAGACTTACTTCAGTACAGGGCTTTTAAACATGTTCAGGGGGGTGGTGTAACAATTGTCCAATGAGAATATACTTTCATGATATAGGAATGTGGTACATATAGAAAAACAAGTCTAAATATGGTCAACATCTGGTCCAGTGCCCCTGCCTGCCTTGGGCTCCAGTAAGGCCTAAAAAGCAGGGACCCTTTCTTGGCTGCTTTCCAAGAAACACACAAACATATACATTGTGTACATTAAAACCAGATGTGTGACGAAACCATAACAACCAGTCTCTGTTCTACCCTTGCATCCGTGAAGACCAGGTGAGGGAAAACAGGGAGAAACAAGGAAAGAAAAGTCAGGCTGATAAGAAAATCTATCAATATGTTACAGACAATACACACACTCCACGGGCACTTTCAAAAGACTTTGATCCAAGCTAAAATCTTCCTCCATGTTAAATGGTCATTTGTAAAAGTATGCTGAAAGGACTGAGTAACTATATGTTTTTGTAAATGTTTTGTATATTGGTGTTCATTTGCTGTGTTTGGATTTATTGTACTGATGGAATGTGTATGGGTATTATGAACTTGGTATTGCACTTCTTGAATATGTGAATATATGTTTTTTTTTTTTTTTTTTTTTTTTATACTTGCTTTAGGTTGTGAAGGGTCATTTGAATTTGTGAAAAACCTAAACTAAACTAAACTAAACTAAACTAAAGAAACAGGATAAGATAGGGATTGTATAAATTGTTGAGCACATTTTATTAGATTCCTTTGGGGCGATTTAATTGCTGAGAATTTAAAATTTGTCTGGATGATTTGCCAGGCTGGCACCCCTCTTAGTATATATAAAATCATCACAAGGTGTATCCAAAGTCCTCTACCAATCTACGGATCACAGTTTCATAACTATCAAGTGAACTCCAGGCAGACATTTTCAGCGGACAAGCTACAGAAAATAGGCTAATCGGACTATATTAAACCATAGGCGGAATTTGTGTTTGTATAGAAATCTTATTTTCTCATTTTGTCTTATTTTCATTTAGAATGAATAAGTAAAGCCGTTTGTCATAGAACAACAAAACATTTTAAAAGTTAATTTTTTAGGCTGCCCTAACAGCACTCGTAAAGGTCAAAGTGATCGAGATGGCCAATCATAAAAAGAAGGCGGGTCTTACGGTCACAACGCAATGGGAAAGCTGCAAGACGTAAAAATTAAACAACCATCTTACGATAGAAATTCAGTGACCGACAGTAACTATCTAGTGATGCAAATTACTTATGAAATTCCGCCATTTTCTATCATGATTCATGTAGCCTAATTCATAATTGAATGTGGCAAGAAATGTTTTCGACTTACAAATAAGTCAATGACAGTCAAATAAGTTCACATTTTAAAATGAAATATTTGCAAAAAGGTTAAATTGATTACTTAACTACAATTAGGCCTAGAACCTCTTAACTATTCTCATTTCTTTTAATTCCTTTATTATTAAATAAATCCCCAGCCTATATTAAACATGGAAAGCTGCATTGCAACGAATGCAGCTTCAGCACCACCTATAGAAAATCTCTGCAAGGAGAGTACTAGAGTCTATTAAAAATCATACAAAAATACTAAGACATGGTCTTGGTATTTTATGGGATGTTATCACCATAAAAAAATTAATAAAAGAGATTACAAATCAGAACTTGTTTAATTTTAATGAATAGAAATACTGAGGGGGCATATTCAAGTATCCAGAAATGAGTCAATAAACTAAAATTAAAGTAATGCGAAATATTTCCTCAGTAAATTATGCCCAAAAATACAACGGTTAAGTAAAAGCATTCTCTCAAACTAAAATATTCAAATAAATGTCTCTTGTAAACAGCACATTGTCAAAAAAAAACAAAAAACACTGTTATGGTCACATGTTTGTGCAGTTTTGCACAAAAGGCAGGCATCATTGTCACTAAGATAGGTCTGAACACACTCCCCACACCCAGCCACTTGGCCACAGCTGCATGCACTGGGCTGCAGATTGTGTATTAACATTCCTTATACAATCATTGTATAAGGAATGTTAATACACATTCTGCAGCCCAGTGCTTCTCTCAGAGAAGAAATGATCTGAAATGAGTCGGATAAATCAGTAACTTTCTGACTGACTGCATCTACAACATCAAGTTTTTCAGACACTTGTACAACACTGGCCTTAATCTGGTTAACAACAATGTTCAGTTCACTGCATTGTTCATCAGCCTTCTCGGTTATGCGTGCTGCAGCATTCTTGACCTCCAACTCCACTTTTTGAAGGCTTTCCAGAACTTCACTTTCCTCTGTTTCAGCTCTAAACAAGAGACAAAGCTCCAATTACAAAAAAACAGTTAGGGCCAGATTTACTAACAGCTTGCACCAGCACAAACCTTTTGGCGTTTAAAAAAAAAAAAAAAAAACGAAGAGGAGACACTGCAGAGAACAGAGAGCACGTGGTACAAGTGAGAATTTTACACTCGCATTAACAGTCTTATGGCATTCCAAAGAAATTATCTAAACATATCGTTTGCCAAGCCATGTTGGCCTATGCGCCAACATGGCTTGGCAAATGATATTATACACATGTACGTGTTTGTCAGATTATATGTAACAGGTGCCTGTGTTGACCCACACCTGACCTGAGAGCATCAGCTCTGCTTATTTGCGTCCCAACGCTAATTTGCACTGCTCTTGTTAGATTCCATTGTATTTATTAAAAAAGGCATAGTCCACCCCCCCCCCCCCCCAAAAAAAACAACCCAAAACAAACACCTCATTTACTCCCCCTCATGCCATCCCAGATTTTTAGTAAACCTCCATGACTCATCTCTGTGAGTCCATATAAACCATGTAATTGTTATTCATTTGCATTATGATTCAAAAACTACACACAGAAATTGGTATATTACCTTTCACAACATCCATCTTATGAATGTGTGCATGACAAGTTGGCCAGAAGTGATGTTTTTAGTTGAAAAAAATAAATAAAAATTAGTATTTAATTAGACACACCTATTGTTTAGCTTCAGAAGACATTGATTCATCCACATTGATTCATCTCATGGATTACTCTCATGATCATGACTTTTATTTATTTTTTATAAATTTGTCAATGTTCAATCCCCATTAACCTGCATTATATGGACTCACAGAGATGATTTAGTTGCCTAAAAATCTTTGTTTATCTGAAGAAATAAAAGTCATATACATCTGGGATAGCAGCATGAGGGTGAGTTAATGAGAATTTTCATTTTGAGGTGGACTATTTAATATGGTCTGTTGCTTTCTTGATTATTTTTCATATATAGTGGTGGCCAAAATTATTAGAATGGCCAGAGATATTATATTATATTTTATTATTATATTAGAAAAAAAAAAAAAAACTTCTGCTCACCAAGGCTTAACTTATTTGATCCAAAAATAAAGCAAAAACGGTAATATTGCTAATTATTCCAATGTAAATCAGCTGTTTTCTATGTGAATATATAGTAAATTGTAATTTATATCCTGTGATCAAAGCTGAATTTTCAGCATCATTACTCCAGTCTTCAGTTACAACGTGTTTGCATCTCGCTAGCTTGTTAACTTGTCATCAGTCTCGCGCGCTCCTCTTTCAACGCGTTCATCAAACAGCTGTGGTAACTCGGATCGGATCAGTCTACAAACACGGTGAGTCATGTCATCCTCTCACAGAATTGTTTCCTGTTCCATCTGTCACATGTTCAGTATAGCTCTCTCTGTCAGCGACGAGGGATTTACATGTCATAAATGTAGGGAAATAGTCAGGCTGACAGAGAGAATCTCAGAATTAGAGACACGCATCCAAACTTTAATCGAGGATAATAAGAATGCAGGGGCTTCAGGTACTGTTTTGGATGCGACTAGCTTAGTGAACTCTGTACATTGTTCGTTCCGGCTGTAGAGCCCGCGCAGCAGGGCACTTGGGTAACGGTGAGGTGGCCTAGCCGCGGAAAACACCACTCTATTCCAATAAGAACATCAAACAGGTTCTCCCCACTCAGTGACGCACCCACTGAGAATCCTGTTGAAAGTGCCCTAGTTATTGGCGATTCTATTACACAGAACGTGAAAATAGAGACACCAGCCACCATAGTCACATGTTTGCCGGGAGCCAGAGCACCTGACATCAAAGCAAATTTAAAAGTGCTGGCTAATGCTAATCGTAAATATTCTAAAATTATTATTCACGTCGGCACAAATGATGTTCATTAAAGAGGTGTGTGAACTCGCAAATACAATGTCAGGAGAAGTAATTTGCTCTGGTCCCCTTCCTGTTCGTCGGAGTGATGAGATAGTTAGCAGATTATCATCACTCAATGGCTGGCTGTCTAAGTGGTGTCCACAGAATAATATAGGTTTCATAGACAATTGGAAAAGTTTTTGGGGCAGACCTGACCTGTTGAAAAGAGATGGTATTCATCCGTCCCGGGATGGTGCTGCTCTTCTCTCTAGTAATATGGCACATAGTCTTAGAGCTGAAACATGACAAACTGGGGCCCAGGACAGGAAGCAGACAGACTGGCTAAACTGACCGTCTGCTAGCTGCCTCACATTAAAGAAGTCAGATAAATCCCAACACATAGAAACTCTTACACCTAGATATTATCACATAGAGACTGTGTCTGTACCCCGAATTAGTAAAAACAAAAAACTTCCAAACCCATTCAATGGTAAAAATTTAACTGATGTTCAACAAATAAAAAATAGAGATAATAATGATAAACAAATGATAAAGCTTGGATTGTTAAATATTAGATCACTTTCTTCAAAAGCACTTATTGTAAACAATATTATCACAGACAATAATCTAGATGTGCTGTGTTTGACAGAAACCTGGCTAAAACCGGACGATTACATTACTTTAAATGAGTCTAGTCCTCAATCATAACCTTATCGACACAATCCTCGTCAGAAAGGCAAAGGGGGAGGTGTTGCTGTAATTTATAGTAATATTTACAGTATCAGCCAGAAGTCTTTCAAATATAATTCCTTCGAAGTGATGGTGCTTTACGTAACATTATGTAAGTTGGCTACTGTATACAGGCCACCAGGACACCATATAGACTTTATCAAAGAATTTGCCAATTTTCTATCAGAATTGGTACTAGCTGCAGATAAAGTCCTTGTTGTTGGTGATTTTAATATCCATGTAGATGATAAAGACTCATTGGGATTGGCATTTACAGACATTCTAAACTCTATTGGTGTTAGACAACACGTGTCAGGACCCATTCATTGTCGTAATCATACTTTAGATCTAATATTGTCACATGGAATCGATATTGATGCCGTTGAAATTCTGCAGCAGAGTGACGACATCTCAGATCATTATCTAGTCTTGTGTATACTACATTTAGTCAAAGAGGCTAAACTGCCTCCCTGCCATAAATATGGTAGAACCATCACTTCTACCACTAAAGATCGCTTTATAAATAATCTTCCTAATCAGTTTCATCACCTTAGCATACCAGACAGCTTAGAAGACCTTGATGTTGCAACAGAAACTATTGCCTCTGTCTTTTCCAGCACATTAGACTCAGTTGCTCCTTTGCTTTTAAAAAAGATTATGGAAATTAATCCAACGCCATGGTACAATGAGAACACTCGGGCCCTAAAAACAGCAGCTAGAAAAATGGAGCGCAGCTGGAAGAAAACAAAACTAGAAGTATTTCGCATTTCATGGAGAGAGAAAATTGAGTACAGAAAGGCCTTAAAAACTGCTAGATCTGCCTATTTTTCAAAACTTTTAGAAGAAAATAAACACAACCCTAGGTATTTATTTGATACAGTGGCTAAATTAACAAGAAATAAAGCTTGAACTTCTGATGTTTCCGAAGAGCATAGCAGTAATGACTTTATGAACTTCTTTACTTGCAAGATTGATAATATTAGAGAGAAAATTAGAACCATGCAACCGTCTACTACAGTATTGTGTCAGACAGTGCATTGTAGTGTCCCTGAAGAAAAATTCAATTCATTTTCTGCTTTAGGAGAGGAAGAATTGTCTAAACTTGTTAAATCATCAAAATCAACAACATGTATGTTAGACCCTATATCGACTAAGCTATTGAAAGAGATGCTTCCGGAGGTCATAGATCCTCTTCTTAATATTGTTAATTCATCTTTATCACTAGGATACGTACCAAAAACTTTTAAGCTGGCTGTTATTAAACCTCTTATTAAAAAACCACAACTTGATCCTAGAGAATTAGTAAATTACAGGCCGATTTCAAATCTCACTTTTCTATCAAAAATACTAGAAAAGGCAGTTTCATCACAACTATGTTCCTTTTTAGAAAGAAATAGTATCTGTGAGGATTTCCAGTCAGGATTTAGACCGTACCATATTACTGAGATTGCTCTCATTAGAGTTACTAATGATTTGTTCTTATCATCAGATCGTGGTTGTATCTCTCTATTAGTGTTACTGGATCTGGACCCACTTTATATTAAGTGGCCTTAACTACTATGTACTTACATTTAAATTAATCATTTAATACAATGTACTTATTGTGTACATACATGATATTACATTGTACTTATATTTTAAAAACACCTGCATGTAATTACATCTGTAATTAATTTCTGTAATTACATTTATAATTACACTGTTGACCCATCCCTTACACCTTACCCCTACCCTTAAACCTACCCATACCACTAAAGCTTTCCCTAACCATACCTGTATCCCACCCCAAAAGCTGCAAAAGTGTTTTGCAATTCAATATGAACCCAATAAGTACATTGTACTTGTTTTTTTGATGTTAGTACATAGTAGTTAAGGCCACTTAATATAAAGTGGGACCCTGGATCTTAGTGCTGCATTTGACACTATTGATCACAATATTCTTCTAAATAGACTCGAAAACTATGTTGGCATTAGTGGAATTGCATTGGCATGGTTCAAATCATACTTATCTGACCATTATCAGTTTGTAGTAGTAAACGATGAGATGTCATATCAATCACAAGTTAAATATGGAGTACCGCAAGGCTCAGTACTAGGACCGTTGCTTTTCACTCTGTACATGCTACCCTTGGGAGATATCATTAGGAAGCATGGCGTTAGTTTTCATTGTTACGCTGATGATACTCAGCTCTATATTTCTTCACGCCCTGACGAAACTTACGAATTCGCTAAATTAACAGAATGTATAGCCGATATAAAAAACTGGATGACCAGTAATTTCCTACTACTAAATTCAGAAAAAACAGAGATTCTAATTTTTGGACCAAAAACTACTTCACGCAGTAACCTAGAATACTGTCTAACACTTAATGGCTGCTCTGTTAAGTCTTCGTCGTCTGTTAGGAACCTGGGTGTGCTCTTTGATACCAATCTTTCATTTGAAGGCCATGTTACTAGCATCTGCAAAACCGCATTCTTCCAACTTAAAAATATATCTAAACTACGACACATGCTCTCAATGAAAAATGCAGAACAGTTAGTTTATGCGTTCATGACCTCAAGGCTAGATTACTGCAACACTCTACTGGGTGGTTGTTCCTCCCGCGTGATAAATAAACTACAGCTCGTACAAAATGCAGCAGCTAGAGTTCTTACTAGAACTAGGAAGTATGACCATATTAGCCCAGTTCTGTCATCACTGCATTGGCTTCCTGTTAAACATCGTATAGATTTTAAAATCTTGCTAATTACTTACAAAGCACTAAATGGTTTAGCTCCCCAGTACCTGAGCGAGCTCCTAATGCATTATAGTCCTTCACGTTTATTGCGATCTCAGAATTCAGGCCAGCTGATAATACCTAGAATATCAAAATCAACCACAGGCGGTAGATCCTTCTCCTATTTGGCACCCAAACTCTGGAACAATCTTCCTAGCACTGTTCGGGATGCAGACACACTCTGTCAGTTTAAATCTAGACTAAAAACACATCAGAGAGAGAATTATACTGCACTATATATCAGAATGATTGATTTATGGCACCCATAAAAATATCCCCACCCCACCCCTCCCTCCCACCCCTCCCTCCGGACTGGACACCTGTTTGGACACCTGTTTTTGTCCTCCCCCACTACCCCTCCCTACTACCCCCACTAAGGAATTTATGACTGTGTTTTGGACTTTGTGTGTTTTTGAAGTGAAAATGTTTGAAAACGATGCTTAAACTTTAAAATGTAAAACAGTGTATCGGGGTGACAGGCATGGGTTTTTTAAGGGATGTTTTTATTAAAGAAAGTTATTTCACATATTTAAATGTTTTTAAAAAAGACATTAATGAATTGTACAAACACAAAGACAATTTAAAATGTTTTTAGATTTTCTGAAACAAAAGTATAAAACACGTGCACTAAGTAACATTAAGCACATTAAGTATATCAAGCAATAGTTGTTAAAATACAAATGATTTTAAAAGTGAAAAACATTTCTAACATTTACTTTTAAAGTTTTTAACAATAAATATTTCTTACGCCACTCTGTGAAACAGGTCCTTCCTCTTCGTTGACAAATTCAGAATGAAGTCAGAACAGGGCGTGAAAACACTCTCCAGTCTCCGCCCCTAACACTCCTCCAAACATCGACGTCAGACTCATCCCTAACACGCCCGCCTCAATGCCGAAAGATAGAATGAAATTTAAAAAAGGACATTAATTAATTAATTAAACAGAAGATTATCAAACAAACGCACTATCATTAATTATATTAAGTAGTGTTGTTAAAAGACAAATGACTTTTAAAAAGCAAAAACATTTCTATCAATAAATATTTCTTACTGCTCTGTGAAACACGTCCTTTCTCTGCGTTGTCAGATACAGAATGAAATCAGAACGGTGAGTGAAAACACTGTCGAGTCTCCGCCCCTAACACACCTCCAAACATCGACGTCAGACGCATCCCTAACACGCCCCCTCAACACCAGAGCGATAGATTGCGCATGCGTCTTTCTTGCGGAGGGGTGTTTAAAAATGATTCAGCAGTGTGCATAAATGCGAGATACGAGACTTGTGATTTTACGTAAACAGAATACTAATCTGTAACAATGGCTGAAGCATCTCTACCTAAAACTCCTGAGAGAAGCATTGATGATGCAATGGGGGATCTGTCTCTTGCACCAAGGAAACCTTTCAGAGGACCGTGGTTGTCCAAATTTCTGCATAACAACAAGGACCGAGTCAGATATGACTTTCATTTGTCGGGCAACCGCGTGTGTATGTACGACTTCAACAAGATTAGCCGCGAGGTCAAATTGATCAATGTGGATAATGACGAGAGATTTACAACAAACTCAACAGACGACCCCGATCTGCTTTTCACAGAAAAGGATTGGATTCTGTTTTACACACAAGTGTGGCGCGATCTGAAAGAAGGACGCGACGAACCGTTGTTCATTGCTGAATGGAAAGGGGTAACCATGGGGACAAGATACAGGCTACTCAGAGATCATATGAACAAATATGTGGATGACTATGTTTATATCCTCTGCAGTGATTTTGGAAAGGGGCTGCCTGAATGTTCATGGCCTATATCAGAGGCCGATCACCTGAAATACTACGACCTTAAATTCATGTTCCAGTGGAAAGATATACCTGTGCTGGAGGACATTTTTGCTAAAATAGATCAATTGTTTAAGCGGTGCGACGCGTTTGAAACGTATAATGGTATCAAAGTAAAACTGTTTCACCCTGAATGGTGCGTACCTACCAGGTGTGGCGTTCAGATTGTAGCTCCGCCTACATTTTACAACCATTAATATAGCCACGGATGGGAGGGTCTACATCATTCAAGCATTATGTCTCAAGAGAGCGCACCTGTTACTTCACCTCTTAGCCCTGTGGCTGGACCGTCACCAACATCGGTGAGCGGATGTCATCAGAGACCCGACTTCTGGCTAAGCAAGCTCTGTACCGAACTGGGGTATCATAACCTGTCTTTCCTCGCAAACTACGGAGCTACCGGACACATCTCTGCCCCCACTGCTGAGTCTGACATTACCCTTGATGAATCAGACGGTTGTTTGGGTATTGAAGGAATTAAAGTTATTAAAGCGGTGATTGTTGTGCTCCTGGAACATCTGATTGACAAAAAACTTAAGACAGAATGCGACGGATGCGCTGTGGACCATCCATCGCAGACAAGACATTCATGTCTGTATGAACCCTCTGCTTATTATTTTTACAGTGTTTTTAACAAAATAACCAAAACACTGTTCATACCTGAATTAAAAAACATTCTGGCACGTGCGTTGAAAGTGTTCGGTTTAACACCGCATCTACAGAGAATTCAAGGATCTGCTGAGACAGTCTTATGCAAACTCAGGGATGAAATGTACATACAGGAACAACTGGCCTCTCTGAGACAGAAACTTGTGGACGAGACCTGTGAGCAGATTGTTTATGACGCAGTTGACGCGTGGAAAACTGCCACACCTGCTTCTACACCTGAGACCGAGTCGCTGTGAGATGGGGAACCTCTTCTGCTGTTCTACATGGTTGATTAAACACTTCTTTAAACAACGTATGAAATGTCAAATATCCAATTTACTGCACAAAGTGATTGATGACACAACATGCAACGATACAGATGATAAACGTTTAACGCAATTAAAGAATCAGATGTGTATAGTGAGAAGATTATCGGACGAATGGAATAATATAACATACATGACTATTGCTTCTGGTTGTGATCCTTGTATTATTATCAAAAATATTCTCGAGATGATGCCTGAAAATGCTGAATCGCTTAAGATAGGCAACATACTATGTATTTGTGCTTATGTAACCGACGTATGTTCTGAACTAATGTCAAGAAATGAGACTGTTGATGTTTGTAAAATTATTAACACATCGGCTGAATACATGGTGGATAAAAATTTTCTGGACGACATGTAATTTTTGTGTGAAACATACTTTTTTTTCCCTACATGCTTTGAAAATAAAAATGCTGTTTTTAAACGTCTGGTCATTATTTTGTGGAAAGAGGTGGGGCAACATGAGTGAATTCATGAAGAAAATGTATTACGACCCAACAAATCCAGGTGCTTTGGGTGGCAAAAGCAGATTAAAGCAAGCGGTACTACATGAATATGGTGTACGTTTAAAAGACAAAGATGTAGCTGATTGGTTGTCTACTCAGGATACGTATACATTGCATAGAACGGCTCCAATAAAATACAAACGCAACAGAGTCGTGGTGTTCGATCATCAATTTCAGGCAGATCTAGTAGACATGAGCGCTTATTCAAAGAAGAATGATAACATCAAATTCTTATTGACGTGTATAGATGTATTTAGCAAATATGCATGGACTAGAGTGTTAAAGAACAAAACGGGGCAGGAGGTGTCTAAAGCGTTTGAGTCTATATTCAAAAAAGATAAAAGAATTCCTCTCAAGATTCAAACCGATAAGGGGACAGAATTCTTAAATAGACATTTTAAACAATTAACAAAAAAGTATAACATGCATCATTTTACTACAGCCAGCGATTTAAAAGTGAGTGTGGTCGAGCGATTTAATAAAACATTAAAAGGACGAATGTGGCGGTATCTAACGGCTGTCAATTCCAAGCGCTACTGTGACATATTACAGGATCTGAGTGATGGATACAATTCTAGCTATCACAAATCTATACGGATGAGACCTTTGTACATGTGTAAAGAGAATGAGCCAATTGTGTTTAACCCTCTGGAGTCTGAGGCTGATTTTGGGCCCTGGAGAAGTTTTGACATGCTCTGACATTTGTGCTTTTATCAGTTGATTATAAACATATTAATGACAAAAGTGTCATTACACTGTATTCAGCACAAACTAGGCTACCATAATATGTGAGGAACATGTATGTACATGTTTGTGTTTTTAAAGGAATAATGTTTATGCGTGGTTATTGAAAAAAAAAAAAAAAAAAGTAACTGAAACAATACCTCAAAATGCATACTAAATGTTTTTTCACAAGACTTTTGAGAATTGTATATTTTAGTGTAGAGTTTTTGCTTCAAAATGATGTGGAAATGATCCTCCCTACTCTGACACATAAAACATTGTATTGATTTTAAATTTCTAAGACACTTTTTGTTTAGGTAGGCCATATGCGAAGAGGTGTGACTCTTCATGAATAATGAAGTGATTTACACCTGGGGAGATTAAGACCCTGCCCCTAATGAGCCGCATAATGAGCCATTCAGTCAGGAATGTGACTGAGTCAACTAAGAAAATGCAAAGACAAGACATATCATTGTTTTTTTTTTCTTTTTTATTTAAAATAAAGTTAACAATATAATCCACATATAAACTAGGGTCAAAGGCACATTTTGTGTATACAGGCAAATAAAGGTAAGGTTTATAAAAAAAGCCCACTTTTACACCCTATACATAACCTGCTTGATCACATATAGATAATCTTTGCAGCCCAATGGTCAGTGAGAGGTGGTGAACAGAGAATCTGAACAGTCACACATCTGTGTGCCATTTTTGAAAACAGTTCCTTTTCAACTGAAGACACAAGTAAATGTCACATGCCTGGCATTTCCAAGGTGTGTCTTGCCTTTTACCAAGCTGTACTTTGCAAAGCATGCAGTTCCGACGACCAGCGGTGGCATTATTCCTTGCATTTTGAACATTTTGAAGAGACTCTTAGGAGTGTGTTCATCAGCAGGACGCAGCTGTGGTCCAGGTTCCCGTGCAGGTAGGAATCTCAGAGTCTGTGGAACCATGTCAGTGTCATTATCTGTTTTCCATGACAGAGCTGAATGCCTGTTGCTTGTCTGAATGTTTTTCTTGGCCTTTTTTGCAAAGGGTTTTGGAGCACTCTCATTAGGGCTATAGCTGGAGAAAAAAAAACAGTGAGATGGTTATTACACAAGGAGCTATACTATTTGCATCATCAATAACTAATACTAATATAATGTTTATTATTGTATATATTAACATTACCAAGCACTAATGCTAATATATTGTGCACGCATAAGAAAGAAAGCCATACAGACACATATATACATACACTACCATTCAAAAGTTTGGGATCACTAAGATTTTTAATGTTTTTAAAATATGTTTCGTCTGCTCACCAAGGCTACATTTATTTAATTAAAAATACAGTAAAAACAGGAATATTGTGAAATATTATTCCAATTTAAAATAACTGTGTACTATTTAAATATATTTCACAAAGTCATTTATTCTTGTGATGTCAAAGCTGAATATTCACCATCATTACTCCAGTCTTCAGTGTCACATGATCCTTCAGAAATCATTCTAATATGATGATTTGCAGCTCAAGAAACATTTCTGAACAATTGTAAACAATAAATGTCTCTTGAGTAGCAAATCCTCATATTAGAATGATTTCTGAAGGATCATGTGACACTGTAGACTAAATAGTACACAGTTATTTTAAATTGGAATAATATTTCACAATATTACTGTTTTTACTGTATTTTTAATTGAATAAATGTAGCCTTGGTGAGCAGACGAAACTTATTTTAAAAACATGAAAAATCATACCGATTTCAAACTATTGAACGGTAGTGTACATAGGCCTACCATATAGTGGGTGAACATGTACTTACTCTTTCTCATTTCCGCCTGTGTTGCTGGGTGCCCTCTTAGTGGGAATTGCAGGTGAATGCGAGAGTGATGGATCCACATTCCTAAAAAAAACAAATTGTAAAAAAAAAAAACCCTGTTATTATTAGCATATAAGATACTACTCTCATACCATTACCTATGCATAACGGACAGGAAAGTAACAGGTATACAAGCATGCTGTATATGTCTGTCAACTGGCCATTACCGGACAAAGTGTGCGAATGTGTAAACGTTACAGTCTGCTATATCAGTTTGCACATATAGTGGGTAAACGTGTACTTACTCTTTCTCATTATCGCCTGTGTTGCTGCGTGCCCTCTTAGTGAGAATTGCAGGTGAATGCGAGAGTGATGGATCCACATTTCTAAAACAAAACAAAAAAACTGTTATTATTAGCGTATAAGATACTACTCTCATACCATTAGCTATGCATAACTGACAGGAAATTAACAGGTATACAAGCATGCTGTATATGTCTGTCAATTGGCCATTACCGGACAAAGTGTGCGAATGTGTAAACGTTACAGTCTGCTATATCAGTTAGCACATTTAGTGAATAGCAACACGTTCGGGCATTTCACAACCAAGCATATTTTAGCACATTCACGTCTATCATAATATGCTATTGAACTGCATGCAGTTAATCGATCTAACGCGTGTATCCAACGTATCTATGCATATTAATAACAAGTCGAATATCAACAGAAAAGCATTCTATTTATAAGCATTTTTATGAGATAAAGTTATATAGATAGATGTAAATATAAGGCAAATATATATGTACGCTTATATAAAAAAAACACGTCAAATAATTTAAGTATATCAACAGAAAAGCATTCTATTTATAAGCATTTTTATGAGATAAAGTTATATAGATAGGCCTCGATGTAAATATAAGGCAAATATATATGTACGCTTATATAGAAAAAACACGTCAAATAATTTAAGTAAAACTAAATCACTTACTTATCAGAAACTGTATCTTCAGCTGGATCAAGTCGCTCTTCAAAATACAGACGTTCATCGTCAGAGTCGTGTTCTTCTTCCGAGGAAAAAGTGAACTCTTCCTCACTGTCCAGGACCATCTGAAGAGCCTGCTCACCTGAGTAGCGTGCCATCTTCCAAACGCGCAGGAAAGCGAATGAATCTGATGAAACTTGATGCTTTTTAAGACGCTGTTAGGGGCGTTTACAGTTTGCATAGATCGCCTCAGCACATTATATTATGAATAGAGCGCTCTGCGCGTGGGCGGGCACACATTAAAGATAATTAGGTAAGACAGGAGAAACAGTACCTCTCTTTACTTTTATACTGATTACATAAAGGGAGAATATTTTTTTTAGAATTTATTTGTTTCGTTTAAAAGAAGACACTTAAAGCTTTGCAAAGACATATCTCTCATGTCCATGTAGCATGTATAAGCCGTCTATTTTAGTTACTTTTAGTGACGTTTTAGAATGATGTTTGCAGAGACGGAGATGGCAGGACAGCACACCCTGTATATTTTATTTATTTTTAAAAAGCACAAAGTTTTATTTTGATTGTGAGTGTACACAAAAAAAGAAGACATTCTATAGTTTCATTTGATATATTACTTATGTCTCTATGATAAAAAAATGACGGAGTATTTTAAGTCTGTTTTGCTGCAATGTGAAAAAAAAACTGCAAAACGCGCCGGCGCGTTTTTAGACCTCAGAGTGTTAACAACTTATATGGGGATCTGCGTAAAGAAAAACCTGTTTTTAAATTTAAAATAGGGGATGTGATTAGAGTGTCTAAAGTCAGAAATGTATTTTCTAAAGGTTATGAGCAGAATTATACGGAAGAATATTTCACAATAGCAGCGTGTATACCTCGACAACCTCCCGTATACAAAATACAAGATTACGATGGCGAAATAATCGAAGGAACGTTTTATGAGCAAGAACTACAGAAAATTATTGTAAGCCCAGATAAATCATTTAACATAGAAAAAATTCTAGACAAGAAACGCTGCGGAAAGTCTGTGATTGTACAGTATCATCATGGAAGAGGAGGGGTTTTACATTACGCTACCTTGCAACGCCTCGAGGGTCGTATATCCCGAAAACAGTATCTCTAATTACAGAACGAGACTATCTAGGACAATTAATTTAAAGGGGTTATGGGAGGTTGCTCTGGTTCAATTCGACTACCCTAGTTCGTGGTACGCGTTCTATCAGGAGGACGCAGCCTTCATTATCAACTGTGACCAAAGTTTACTGAAAAGCGAAGAAGAACATTATAATGCTAAAGAAGACATTAATATACACATTGATCATAATGTTAAAACCATACCAGTGTTACGCAATACCTTAAAGGAGGGGTATTACAAGGATGTGCCCATTTTACTCAGAGAAATAAATGCGTCCCTCCCCCCACGTGTATATCTTGGTTACGATCATATAAAGAATAAGGTATTTCTAAAAGCTCCTCAGAATGTCTCATTGACGTTTTGCGGCCAGCTGGCTATTATTCTCGGCCTCAAACCAGGTGTTTCTATAGAGACTGCGAAGAGTCTCCGTGAGAATCGAGAAGACAGAGGCGTGACAGTAGTCTACGCTCCATTTCAAGCTGATATAAGAGCTGGTTTTTACACCTGTTTCGTTTATACAGATATAATAGAGTACCAATCAGTGGGTGATGCTTATGTGCCTTTATTAAGCACGGTACATTTAGACTGTGAGCCTAACAAGAGCGTCAGTGTTCGGTACGACAAGCCGCACTACGTGCACGTAAATAAAAGCAGCATCACAGAAGTTTCCATTGAGGTAAAAGACGATCGAAACCAGGACATTCGGTTCACCTACGGAAAGGTAACGGTTAAACTACACTTTAGACCCGTGAAGCAGCATCAGTTTTAAATGGCGTACCTCGCTCAGTACAAAATGGATCCTGAAAGTTATATAGCATACTATCAGAACCAGGCTGGGAACGGTCTGCCGGGTTATATGGGTGGGGGTGTAATGTACGGATCGGGGTTTGCAGGAATTGGTGGCGTTTTTAAAAACCTATTTAGAATGGCCCTGCCATTCTTAAAAAGAGGTTTCAGTATAGCTAAACCCCATCTAAATCCATGGACGCCACAGACCCGGGGGGCCAGAACGCCGGCCTGACAAAGAGGGCTGCATTCACCAATGCAAGCAACGTTGTAGAATTATTAGCTCCGATTCATTCAGATATATTCTTTCAGCCTAAGTTACTCATTTCGGGGATCGATGTACGACTTAAAATGACCCGTGCAAAAGATGAATTTTGTCTGATGGCCGGTAATGACGTCGCTTATAAACTCGATATAGTATCAGCATCCCTTTTTGTAAAAAAGGTCACCGTATCGCCACCTGTTTGCCTGGGTCATGCTCAGGCCCTTTTATCTGCAACTGCGAAATACGTGATTGAGAGGGTGTCCGTTAAGAATCTGTCTATACCGGCTGGTGCGCGTGTCTCTAATCATGAGAATCTATTCCTAGGTACATTAACAAAATCTATCATTCTGGCCATGACGGACAACACTGCTTTTTCAGGGGCATACGACAGAAATCCTTTTGCTTTTAAAAATTTTAATCTGGAATTCCTGGCACTTTGTCAGGACGGGGTACAGATTCCATCACGTCCCTTTCAACCGCAATTCGACAATGGATCAGCAGTAAGATAATTTTCATATTTCATATCATAATGTGTATGTGTGTGTGTGTGTGTGTGTGTATGTGTGTGATGAATAAAAGAAGTCGTAAAACAAATCTTTTCTCACGTTCCTTTATTAACGTAAATCACATACATTTAAATAAACATCCATATACATCTAAATAAACACTCACATACATTTAAATAAACATTCACATACATTTAAATAAGCATACATATACATTTAAATAAACATTTATAACGACTAAAAACTCAACCATTGACTTGCATCCAGCGCCGGTGAATTAAGCACATTATCGCCTGAAATGTTCGACGGTTGGTTATACGACCACTTTTGCATCCGACGTTTCTTCAGGGACGTTTTTGGTGTGGCACCCGGGTCTCTTGTTCCTCTTTTAATAGATTCGATTGTTCGTCTAACGTGATGATTGCTTTATTGTCGAGAAAGGGATATTTAGGGGTTCAAGCACGTAGTGCTGAAACCCTATTGTAATTGTCCTGATTTTTATTATTATTATTATTAGGGGTTCAAGCATTTAGTGCTGAAACCCTATTGTATTTGTCCTGATTTTTATTAGGGGTTCAAACACGAAGTGCTGAAACCCTATTGTAATTGTTAGGATTTTTATTATTATTAGGGGTTCAAGCACGAAGTGCTGAAACCCTATTGTAATTGTTAGGATTTTTATTATTATTATTAGGGGTTCAAGCACGTAGTGCTGAAACCCTATTGTAATTGTTAGGATTTTTATTATTATTATTATTCTGCCCTAAAACGCATCGTGCAGCCCAAACCGTAAGGCCTAGAGACTTAAAACTTTGTCAAATGATAGTACAAAAATCGAGGAGAGGTTGACAAAGTATGACCCAAATCGGCCAATAGGTGGCGCTACAGCGATCAAATGCGCGAAATGGCTCATAACTCCTAAACCGTGTGTCACAGACTCATCATTGGAAAGCTGAGACCTTAACGAACAAAACATATATCTCCGATTTCATTTCCGGTATGCAAATTTTTCCGCCATTTTGAATTTTGTCAAAAACCTACTTTTGCGAACTAGTCCTAGGTTTTTCGTCCGATCTGAACCAAACCAGTGCAGAAATGTTCTCTGGAGTCTAAAGATCAATAATTATCGAGAGAATTTTGAAATTTTGATTCACAGTCGCTAAGAGGAACCAAAACATGCAATGTGGGCGGAGCCACTTTTACTAAAATGGCTATAAATCAAGAACGAAATGACATATTTGCACCAAACTTGGAAGACGTGTAGGGGCTCAATCTTTGGTCGCGATAAAAAAATCGCGTCGATTGGACACTAGGTGGCGCTATAACTTATATAAACTTGATGGGCATATTCGACTCATGGTCCTAAAGGTCTGTAAGAATTTTGAAAGAAATCGGCCACAAGTTGGCGCTAACGAGTTTTACGCCTCGGCAATCACGTGGTGTTTCATAAAACCACATAATATGCATATCATTTTATAGATCTCCTCATGCTGAACATCTTTGCCTCAAGAACTAATGCTGTCAATCAAATCATTCATTAAGTATTCGCAAATATGTGAAAAACCTACTTTTGCAAACTAGTCCTAGGTTTTTCGCCCGATTGGAACGAAACCAGTGTAGGACAATTCTATGGATTCTATAGATCAATAATTATCAAAAAAAAGTTGAACTTTGCCCTTTGGGTCGCTATAACTGGGTCATTTAGAAAATGGGCGTGGCTAAATATACCCAAAAGCCTATAAAACCTAAACAAAAAGTCAGATCTTCACGAAAATAGGTGAACACATGCAGCATATGAGTCTAAAGAAGTATTCCAATTTTCGTGTAAATCGGACAATAGGTAGCGCTATAATTGTGAAAAAACTTTAAAAAAACATATGTTTTTAATGGTTTTAGATCAAAATATATATAACTTTGGATGTGTCTGACTTATTTTCACGGGAGTCACGTCTTTAGACTCCTGAATCCTTGTCGAGTCCAACGATATCAAACATGTTAGGTTTCGCCTTATGGTTTGTGCTACGTTGTGATTTAGCGCTTAAAAAACTTTTGCGAATATCTACGAAACCGTTAGTCCTATCGAGACGAAACGAGCGTAGAAAACACGAAACCTAAGTTGGTTTACTATATATTATAGCCCAAATGTCAAAATTTTGATAGGAAGTGGGAAAAAAATCCAATCAAAGTCTTTCATGGGTCATTTTTTATGCTCTCTGATATATAAGTGTCTATAACTTCAAAATGAAATGAGATATTTTCACCAAATTTGGCACACATATGTATGGACACATTCTGAGGACACCCCGCAAAAATGGTGGGAATCAGGCAATAGATGGCGCTGTAACTGTCAAGAAACCTTTATAAACCATGTTTTTCCTTGCTAAATTGCCTGAATTTGCTCTAAATTGTCTTTTCTGTTTATAATCTAAATGTTTACATGCTTGCTAAATAAAATATAATACCTTTGTATGTGCTTAAAGGCCTTAAATGCTTGAACCCCGGTAAATGCTGCTTGCAGCTTTAATTATTATTATTATT